>NC_083401.1:106536354-106839569 GCF_020745735.1 Hemiscyllium ocellatum
GGCTGAAAATTGGAGACAATATGGACAACTTTTTCCAGCTCCAGGCGGCACTGAAACAGTAATTGATGTAGGGACGAGGGGAAGGGGCTAGTGTAGGAATTCCTCCACCATTCCATTGATACCGTCACTTACCTCCGGTATTCACCCTTCACATGGGCCCTTTCCTCTGGTCTTTTACCTGCCCTCGATCTCTTCATTGAAAACTATTGGCTTAACATCAGCCATCTCAATTTCTCCAGTCCTCACACCCACTTTAACCTCTCCCCTTATGTCTGTTGTGGGAAAGGTTTTGGAAAAAGATTATAAGAGATAGCATTTATAATCATCTAGCAAGCAACAATTTAATTGCAGATAGTCAACATGGTTTCGTTAAGGGCAGGTCATGTCTCACAAACCTCACTGAGCTTTTTGAGATGGTGACCAAATATGTAGATGAAGGTAGGCAGTTAACGTGGTGTACATGGACTTCAGCAAAGCGTTTGATAAGTTTGCAAATGGTAGGCTGCTGGAGAAAAGAGGCATGGGATTGAGGGTGATCTAACAGTTTGAATTAGAAACTGGCTTCATGTAAGAAGGCATCAAATTGGTGGTTGATGGAAAATATTCAGCCTGGAGTCCGGTTACTAGTGGTGTGCCACAAGGATCTGTTTTGGGACCATTACTCTTTGTCAATTTTATAAATGCCTTGGTTGGAGGTATAGGTGGATGGGTTAGGAAGTTTTCAGATGACAGTAAAGTCGGTGGAGTAGTGGACAGTGTGGAAGAATGTTTCAGGTTGCAAGGGGACTTGGATAAACTGCAGAATTCGGCTGAGAGGTGGCAAATGCAGATAAATGTGAGGTGATTCACTTTAGGAAGAATAACAGGAAGGCAGAATAACTGGGTCAATGGAAAGATTCTTTGTAATGTGGATGTGCAGAAGGATCTTGGAGTCCATGTACATAGATCACTGAAAGTTGCCACCCAGGTGGATAGTGCTGTTAAGAAAGCATACGGTGTGTTAGGTTTTATTGGTAGAGGGATTAAGGTTCTGGAGCCGTAATGTTATGCTGCAACTATACGAAACGCTGGTGCGGCCGCACTTGGAATATTGTGTACAGTTCTGGTTGCCCCATTACAGGAAGGATGTAGAAGCATTAGAAAAGGTGCAGAGGATATTTACCAGGATGTTGCCTGGTCTGGAGGAAAGGTCTTATGAGGGAAGACTGAGAGACCTGGGTCTGTTCTCATTGGAAAGATGAAGGCTAAGAGGGGATTTGATAGAGACATACAAAATGATCAGAGGATTAGATATGGTAGACAGTGAAAGTCATTTTCCTAGGGTGATAACGTCAGCTTGTATGAGGGGGCATAGCTACAAATTGAAGGGTGATAGGTTTAAGACTGGTGTCAGAGGCAGGTTCTTTATTCAGAGTGGTAAGGATGTGGGATGTCCTGCCTGCCAATGTAGTTAACTCAGCCACATTAGGGGCACTTAAATAATCCTTGGATAAACATATGGATGATGATGGAATAGTGTAGGGGGTTGGGCTTAAATTAGTTCACAGGTCGGTACAACGTCAAGGGCCAAAGGGCCTGTTCTGCGCTGTGTCATTCTATGTTCTATGTTCTGAAATTGCTATTTTTGCTCTCTCAGGTCCAACACTAACTTTGTCATCAAACCTACCGACAACGGTGGTGCCGGTGTCGTCTGATGCACTGATCTTTACCTTGCAGACACTCAATGCTAATTCTTGAACACTTCTTCCTACCCCCCCCAGAGAGGGCCCTCAACCACATCTGACCTATCACACATGCATCTGCCCTTGCGCCTTCTCATCACTCACAACAGTGGGATCGGATTCCCCTTGTCCATACTTCCCATCCCACGAATCACTACAATCAAAGGATCATCCTCCGCCATTTCAGACACCTCCAGCAGCATGCCACCAACAAACACATCTTCCCCTTACTCCCCCGTCTGCATTTCACAGGGATCATTCCCTCCAGTACATCCTAGTCCATTGCTCGACCACCAATACTATCCCCACTTCCTTGAGCACCTTCCCATGTAACTGCAGAGGGTTCAACACATGCCTCTTCATCTCCTCCATGCTCACCATCCAATGGTCTAAACAGTCTTTCCAGGTGAAGCAGCATTTCACCTGTATCTCTGCCAACCTGGTCTATTGCATTCAGTGCACCCAATGTGTCCTACAGTACTCTGGAGAAACCAAACACAGACTGAGTGAATGCTTTGCAGAATATCTCTGGTCTGTGCACAAGCATGACCTCAACCTTCCCGTAGCCAGTCATTTTAACACAGCATCCTGCTCAATTGCCCACTTGTTTGTCCTCAGCATGCTGCAATGCTGCAGTGAACCATAGTGAATCACAGAATCAAACTGGAGAAAGAACAACTCATTTTAAGACTAGGCACTTTATAACCTTCTGGACTTAATATTGAGTTTGGTACCTTCAGATTGTGAATCCTCTCCCATTCTTTCCTTTTCTTTTAGCTTTACTGATTGTATTCTCTGTCATTATGTCCTCTCTCTGCTCTCTCCGCCCACTCCCTGCCCCCCTGCCCCCTCCCCCCCACTTCAGTGGGACTATCTGTTCTTTCCTATCTGACAATTAGACACACCATTGTTCTGTCACTCTCAGATGCCGATCATTTAATATGCAGTACCAACATACTTTCTGCCCCAGCAACCTCCCCCCATCCTCGCTGTTGTGTTAATGCCATCCCCTGCACAATGTCTGTCAGCTCTGATGAAAAGTAATCTAGACTTGAAACGTTAGCTTGCTGGCTTTCCATGGATCTTGCCTGCCCTGCTGTATTCACCAGCATTTTTTTGTTTTCAGGACCTGGATGTTTGTGGCTGTTAGGGTGATTGCTTCATCAATGAAGCTGTATCAGAACATTACTCCAACGAGCCAACACACACTGCAGCACAGAGGAACTACGCAGAGCAGAGGAAAATCACCTATACAGTGTATTTAGAAAGAACAGGTCCTCAATGAACACAGTCCACAGATTTCTCAGCAACAAACTAAAACAAGCAGATAAAACACATCCAGAAACCCTAGCCACTCTCCCCAACATCAAAGACATCTTAGAAATGACTGCCAGAATACTCAGACCCCTTGGCATCATGGTAGCCCACAAACCCACCAACATACTAAAACAGCAGCTAATGAACTTGAAAGACCCTATACAGACAACAAGCAAAACTAATGTCATTTACAAAATACCATGCAAGGATTGTAACAAACACTACATCGGACAAACAGGCAGAAAGCTAGCCACTGGGATACATGAACATCAACTAGTCACAAAACAACATGACCCTCTCTCACTAGTATCCTTAAACAGATGAGGAAGGACACCACTTCGACTGGGACAACACAGCCATCCTCGGACAAACCAAATAGAGACATACATAAGAATTCCTAGAAGCATGACATTCCAACTGGAACTCTATCAACAAACACATTGACTTGGACCTGATTTACCACCCCCTGAGAAAAAGAACAGGAAATGACATCACCATTAGATATGACATCACCACAGGAAATGACATCACCAAGCCAAAGAAACCCAAACATATAAATAGAAAGCAGGAATCATCAGCAGTGCTTTGTCCAGAGGCTCACTGAAGATGTTACCTAGTATGGTGACGAAACATCTAAAAAAGAACCTTCCAGCTCAGCCCAAACTGACATCCAAAAGCTTAACCTGAGCTACAAATCTTAAAAATTTACTCTGTGCCATTTTGTTGATGATTGTGATTTTTATGCTTTCCACACTTCCTACCATTTCCTGATTTATTGCTGCTATTGGATAGTACTTGTAAACTCAATAATGAAGACAAATAAAAGTTACTTGTTCAATTCACCTGCCATTTCCTTATTTTCCATTAGTAATTAGAGCCATAGAATCAGAGAGATGTACAGCACAGAAACAGACCTTTTGGTTCAACTCATCCATGCTGACTAAATATCCTAACATAATCTAATCCCATTTGCCAGCACTTGGCCTGTATCCCTCTAAACCCTTCCTATTCATAAAACCATCCAGATGCCTTTTCAATGATGTAATTGTACCAGCTTTCACCACTTCCTCTGTCAGCTCATTCCATACACACACCATCTTCTGCATGAAAACTTTGCCCCTCAGGTCCCTTTTACGTTTTTCCCCTCTTACCCTAAACCTATGCCTTCTAGTTCTGGACTCTCCCACCCTAGGGAAAAGAACTTGTCTATTTACCCTATTCATGTCCCTTATGATTTTATAAACATCTATAAAGTCACCCCTCAGCCTCCGACACTCTGGGGAAAACAGCCCCAGCCTGTTCAGCCTCTCTCTGTAGCTCATATCCTCCAATCCTGGCAACATCCTTGTAAATCTTCTCTGAACCCTTTCAAGTTTCACAACATATTTCCGATGGGAAGGAGACCAGAATTGCACACATTTTGCAAAAGTGGCCTAACCGAGGTCCTGTACAGCCTCAACATGATTTCCCAACTCCTATACTCAATGCTTTGACTAATAAAGGAAAGCATACCAAATGCCTTCTTCACCATCCTATCTATCTGTGACTCCACTTTCAAGAAATTATGAACTTGCACTCCAAGGTCTCTTTATTTAATCACACTTCTCAGGACCTTATCATTAAGTGTATAAGTCCTGCTCTGATTTGCTTTTCCAAATTGGAGCATCTCACATTTATCTAAATTAAACTCCATCTGCCACTCAGCCCTTTGGCCCATCTGATCAAGATTCTGTTGTAACCTAAGGTAACCTTCTTTGTTGTCCATTACACCTCCACTTTTGATGTCATCTGCAAACTTACCAACTATACCTCCTATGTTCATATTCAAATCATTTATATAAATGATGAAAAGCAATGGACCCAGCACTGATCCTTGTGGCACACCATAGGTTACAGGCCTCTATTCTGAATAGCAACCCTCCACCACCACCCTCTGTCTTCTAGCCTCCAGCCCATTCTGTATCCAAATAGTTAGTTCTCCCTGAATTCCATGAGATCTAATCTTTATTGTCCAGTCTCATTTCCTACTGGACTAAAGTTGTTAGATAATTTCTTCTTTAAATATTATAGAGTCTCTTACTATCCATTTTTTATATTTCTGGTTAACTTGCTCTTGTACTGTAATTTTTTCCTTTATTGGGTCTTTTTTTTGACATTCTATTCAATCTTCTAATCTGCCATTAGTCTTTGTATAATTATATTGTGGATTAGTGGTGCTGGAAGAGCACAGCAGTTCAGGCAGCATCCAAAGTGCGTTTCGGGCAAAAGCCCTTCATCGGGAATCATTGTATAATTATACCTTTTTTCTTTTAGGTTGATACAATCTTTAACCTTTTGAGTTAACCATGGATAATGGGTCTGTCTCCTAAACATTTTCTTGCTGTTTGGAATGCATTTTTTACTTTATATTTTGAATGGGAAGTTTTCCACATTGTCACTCAGTTGTCAATACTGTAGCTGTACAGAAACAGCTTGACTATAGGCCTGACATATTCTGGAGTACAAGACTTCAAGACTGTTGTTGGAATGTTGTCAGGGCCCATAGCTTTTACAGTATCTAGTCCCTAACCATTTCTTGATATCATTTGAGGTGAATTGAATTAGCTGAAGACTGACATCTTTGATGGTGGAGACCGCTGGATAAGGCCAACATGGATCATCCAGTCAGCATTTCTGGCTGACGATTATTGTGAATGCTTCCACCTTATCTTTTGCACTGAAGTGCTAGGCTCCAACATCATTGAGAATGGGGAGATTTGTGGTGCATCCTTTTCCAGTGAGTTGTTTATTTGTCCCCCACTATTCACAATTGGATGTGCCCGGGCTTAGATCTGATCCATTCATTGTGGAAATGATTTGCCCAGCTATCACTTGTTGCTTATGCAGGACAAGTAGTTTTATTTCATAGCTTCACCAGCTTGATATCTCAGTTTTAGGTTTTGCCTGGTTGCATTCCCTTTTGCACTTCTCATTGAACTAAAATTGATCGCCTGGCTTGATGGTCGTGATAGAGTGGGGTATGCAGGCCATGTGGTTGCAGATTGTGTTTGCTAATTCTGGAGCTGCTAATGCCTCACAGCACCTCGAGGATGCCTAGCCTTGAGTTATTAGATCTAGTTGAAGTTTATCTCATTTAGCACAGTGAAAGTACCACGAAGATTTTCTCAATGTGAAGGTGGGACCTTGTCTCAACAAGGACGATGCAGTCACTCTTACTGGTACTGTCATAGACAGATTCATGTGCACCAAGCAGATTGTTGAGGATGAGGTCAAGTATCAAGAAAAAAGTAAGACTATCGAACCCAGCGCAGGAGAGAGAGGGTGGCGGTCAGCGTAACGACTGCAGCATTGAGGCATGGGGATTGAGACATTGAGCCCAGTGCAGGGGAAGAAATCAAGCTCTCATAGGGAAAAGCTCAGTGTGGAGGGACTATAGGCCCGTAGCTAAAGAAGGAGTATAATTTGGAGCTTTTAATTTTGTTTCTTATTTACTGCTTTATATTTAGAAGAATTTTAATGTTGAACCTTTAACTTATTTCTTTGTATCAAAGATGGCGCCATGAATGGTGACATTGTAAATTTTTCACTGTACTCCTGTATCCCTGTGCTTGAGTGTACGTGACAATAAAATCTCATTTCTAATATCTATCAGGGATCTGGAAGAATATAGATTTGAGGTTAAATTCAGATCAGCCATGATCTTATTGAATGGCAGGGCAGGTTCGAAAGACTGAGTGGCCTCGTCTTGTTCCTTGTTTGTATGTATGCAGGTAAAGTTGGCAGAGCTGTCACCACTTTGATTGGGACAACAAACACATCCTAGGACAGGTGAAACAAAAACACGCATGAGAATTCTTAGAGACATGGCATTCTGATCAGAACTCCATTTATAAACACATTGATTTAGATCCTATCTAACTTGACGTGAAAACATATCTCTGTAATGGCTACCAGATCGTGCTTATTCATTTCAGTTTGTAGTCTCAATTCATCTGGATGGCATGGTGGCTCAGTGTTTAGCACTGCTGGCTCACAGTGCCAGGCACCAGGGTTCGATTCCATCCTCAGGCCACAGTGTGGTGTTTTCACATTCTCCCCGCATCTGCATGGGTTTCGTCCAGTTTCTTCCCACAGTCCAAAGATGTGCAGACTAGGTGGATTGGCCATGCAAAATTGCCCATAGTGTCTGGAGATGTGCAGGCTAGGTGGGTTAGCCGAGGGAAATGCAGGGTTTGAGGGATGGTGTTGGTCTGGGAGGAATGCTGTTCAGAGGGTCTGTGTGGACTTGATGGAGTGAGTGGCTTGTTTCCACACTGTGGTGATTCTATGATCTGTTTTGTTTCGAATGCTACATGTATTCAGATATAGACCCTGTAGTTTTATCCTTTTACTTTCTTTGTAAATTCTAGTTTTGCCTTTTGATTGACTCTTGATTCAAGCTAGGTGAAAGCGAGGACTACAGATGCTGGAGAGTAGAGTTGAGAGTATGGTGCTGGAAAAGCACAGCAGTTCAGGCAGCATCTGAGGAGTAGGAGAATTGCTGTTTCAGGCAAAAGCCCTTCATCAGCCCATTCCTGATGAAGGGCTTTTGCCCGAAACATCAATTCTCTTGTTCCTTGGATGCTGCCTGACCTGCTGTGCTTTTCCAGCACCACAGTCTCGTCTCTTGATTCATGCTCTCTATTTGTCCTGTCATGGTCTGTTTATAATTTCTTGTATTAGTATCTTTTTCTTTGTCCCTAACTCCATTCCTTATTTACCACCCCTTCTCCAACTTAATCCCTTGCTCTCCGATTCAATTTTAAATCCTTTCTACTTTCCCAGTTACACAGTTGGCAAGTATGCTAGACACAGCATGGTTCATTTGGAAAACATATTATTTTGAACCTTAATCATATACCAGATACTCACCAAATAATCCTCTTCATCTCCTTTAGCAAAGCAAGGATAAATTCTGAGAGGCTAAAAATATTTAGGCAAAAGCAAGTGAACACCTCTTTCCCTTCCTTCACTTAACTCCCTGAAGTGCTTAACTCCAGCATTCTTGATACTATCTAATCAACCTCTTCAATGATGTTATTGCACACCTCTGGAGCACTAGGACTTGAACCTCAGCCTCTGGGTTCAGGGGTAGAGACCAAAAACGCACCTGACTCTGGAACTCAATAGTAAGTTACACTAAATTAATTACTTTTTTATCTTTCTAACACAAAAAGCGTACCTTTGTTATAGAGTCATAGAGTTATACAACACGGCAACAAACTCTTCGGTCCAACTCAACCGTGCCAACCAGATATCCTAAACCCATTTGCATGCATTTGGTTCTATCCTTCTAGATCCTATTCATATATCCATCCATTTTAAATGTACTCACCTCCACCACTTCCTCTGATAATTTGTTCCAAACGTATATAAATAAATGAACTGCGTGGAAAGATTATCTAGTAATTAACACAATTTACACATACCTGCTTTGGTTATAGACAATAGAGCATGAATTTATCTTGTATACTTTCTTGTCCTCCTCAGAGTTTTCTTTGGTGTAAAAGATCTGAGGTTCATTCTTCAGATTTCTATGATCTGCTCAGTTTTGGAAATCAGGTTAACAAGAACCAGTGAGGTAACTGGCCTTCTCCTTTTCAAGCAATTTGAGCCAATTGACTGATTACTGAATCAAATAATTGATTTTCACTTGGTATCTGATGTTCTCCTAATATTTTCTATTAAGTAAAAGAAGTATCATGCACTCAGACATCCTATCAGTCGAAATGGTTTGCACTGCTGCCTCACAGTAGCAGGGACTCAGATTCAGTTCCACCTCGGGTGACTGTGTGGAGTTTGCACGTTATCTCCATGTCTGAGTGGGTTTCCTCCGGGTTCTCCAGTTTCCTGCCACAGTCAAAGATGTATAGTTTAGATGGATGGGCCATGGTAAATCATCTGGAGTGTCCAGGGATGTATGTACAGGTTAGATGGGTTAGCCATGGGTAATGTGGGGTTGTGAGGATAGGATGGGAGTCTGGGTCTGTGTGGGATGCTCTTTGGAGGGTCAGTGTGGACTTGATGGGCTGAATGGCCTCTTTCCGCACTGTAGGGACTGTATGATTCAGTAATACTGGCTTTGACTAGTCTAATATAGTTTAATGTAGTCATAAGTCAGTGTGCAAGCAAAGTTAACAAACATTTGCTCAGAATTTAAATTTAGTGTTTGGACTTATGCAGGTATATGTTAAAGCTACATAATTTGAAAACATGATTTAATTATTTTACAAACTATAACTCTCAGGCATGATTTCTTCACAATACTGTGTTAACATAATGTTGTTACGATTATGCATCCCTTTTTCAGGATTCCCCTGCCTGGTTGATGATGTTTAACTATAAAACTATAACTTTTTTTAAATCAAGAGATTTCATCTCATTGAAGAAGCTTCAGGCAATCCATTATCAACTTTGAATGCTCTGCTAACATTTTGACAGCTGTGGTAAATTGTACAACAGCAGCTGAAGCAAGCTATAATATTCTAAAACAATCACCACTATTCCAAATAAAACAAACATGACATTCCTTCAAAAAAAGGTTACTTTGTTCTATCTTCCAATGTTAACAGATCCTTTATAAAAATTCCAGGATCTAGATCTTCCAGATCTTAACCAAAAGTGAATCAGTTCTTCTTTATCTTGTACCAGGTTTCCTTAACATCTGTCCATTAGTTTTTGAGATATATTGTTTGCAGACAAACAAATTAACAAACAGGAATGAAAACATTACCTCTGCCAACATTCAATGGTGGAGGTAATTAAATCTATTCTTCATAAATTGTTATTCTTTGCTCCAGAAGCTCATGGTACTTAATTTAAAATTGACTGACAAATGGTACAGTAATGTTGATACACCGATACTCTTCATTCTCTGAATCTCTCTGCAATTTGGCTGAAGCTTTTGTCACCCGCACTGTGCATATCAATAGACTTTAATTACATATGGGTGTAGATGCCTGTCTGTAGATGGTAAGTGTGCTGCGACATTTTGGAATACTAATAAGCCAACGTATTGAAGTCTGACAGCATCTCTCACAGAAAGTTTTTTTCTTATTCTTAGCTCCGTTTTGTTCTTTTGTTGAGCAATCCCTTCAGAAAATATTACACGTGAAGCAGAATGACTGCCTCCTCTTTTGCAAATGCACACTAACAACCAGAATGACGCAATGCTCCTCTTAAGGGACTGATGTTTAAAAGGATAAGTGTATTAAAATAACAGGGTTTGTTTAATTAAGTATTCAATCAAAATATGTTTTTGTTATTTTTGAATGGAATAAGGGGAAAGTACTTTGTTAAAATTGTTATTTGGAATTTTACTACTTTTATGAGCTGCTAAAATCAATGCCAATGCAAACAAACAGACTGAAGAAAAAAATTCCCTTACAAAATTCACTTCACCAACAGTCGACGACTGATAGTAATATTCATGGACTGGCATTGAAATTACTATGTGAATAAATGAACACTTCATATCCATAATTGTATAATAATCCTTTATTTTACTTTTGAACAATTTTACTTGAAAAGGCAGGTTTACATTTTATAATGCTATTATACCCATGGGATTCATCCATGTATATCCCATGAAATTATATATGGTTAATTCACAGAGATATTTTGAAGCCATTGCACAGTCATCTATATAATCACTCAAAAACCTACTTTCCTTGCAATTCCTAAACGTTTGGATCTTGTGGTTACATCAGGCTTCTTACTACAGAAAGAATATATTGGTATATTGAATTTCTTGTCGTGGGAAAAATACGGTTCTAAATTACTTGACATTGAATTTAGATAACGTTGCACGCAGTGGTGAAGAAGTGAAGGCATGATGGCTAAGCCAGTGTTGCATCAGATATGCTTTTGTTTGTCTGCTTTACACTTGAGAGCATAAAGCTTGAGTGAATCTCAAGGCAATAATCTAGGTGGGAGACATTGCGTGTTTTGACAGACAAGGACATTAAAATATGATGATTATATGGTGGGCGAATAAATCAGTAGCTTCAAAGCAGGTTTTGGTATGTAGAGTCTACAGCACAGAAAAAGGCCCTTCAGCCCACTGAGACTGTGCTGGTCAAAAACTATGACCTAACTATTCTAATTCTGTTCTACAATACTTGGCCCACTGTCTTTTATACCTTGGCATCATAAGCTTACATCACTATACTTAAATGTTATGTTGGTTTCTGTCATTACCACTCGCATAGGCAGTGAGTTTCAAATTCCCACAACTCAAAGTCATTAAGTCCGCCAGTCATACAGCACGGAAACAGACCCTTTGGCCCAACTCATCCATACCAACCAGGTTTCCTAAACTAAACTAGTCCTATTTGCCTGCATTTGGCCCATATCCCTTTCCTATCCATGTATCTGTCCACATGTCTTTTAAATGTTCTAATTGTACTCGCTTCTACCACTTCCTCTGGAAGCTCATTCCATATATGCACCACCTCTGTGTGAAAAGGTTGACCTTCAGGTCCCTTTTAAATCTTTCCCCTCTCATCTTCGACCTCTGCTTTCTACTTTTAGACTCCCCTATTGGGGAAAGACATTGGCTATTCACCTTATCTATGCCCCTCATGATTTTATAAGCCTCTATAAGGTCACCCCTCAGCCTTCTGAGCTCCAGGGAAAAGAGTCCCAGTCTATTCAGCCTCTCCTTATAACATAAACCTACCAGTCTTGGTTACATCTTTGTAAATCCTTTTTGCACTCTTTCCAGTTTAATAACATCCTTCCTATAGCAGAGTACAATTGTATGCAGTACTCCAAATGTGGTCTTGCCAATGTCTTCTACATCTATAACGTGCCATCCTAACTTAGGATTTCCCTTTACTTTACCTGCCATTCTTCTTTCATGTCCCCTTCTTATGTCTTAATTTTCTTTTGCAGTTTCTCCTCGCACATTCTGTATTCCTGTAGGACTTCTGCTGTTTTGAACACTCAGTATCTTCCATATAATCCCTTTGCCTCTTATCCAATCCTCGTATTCCTTAATAATCAGTGTTCACTAGATTTGTTGTTTCCACCCTTTATTTTTATTGGAATACTTTAGCCATGTACTCTCCCTATTTCCTTCTTAAATACATTTCACTGCTCTGACACAGATTTGCATAAAGGTATCTGCTCCCAGTCCATTCATCATATCTGATCTTGTTAAAATCAATCTTCCCAATTCAGAACTTTGCTTTCAGACCCATCTTGTCTTTTTCCATACATTCTTGAGTCTGTGGAATGAACTTCCTGAGGAAGTGGCTGATGTGGGCATAATTACAAGTTTTAAAAGACATTTGGATAAGTCTGTGCATAGGAAAGGTTAGGAGGGATATGGGCCAGGCAGTGGCAGGTAGGACGAGTTTAGTTTGAGATTATGTTCAGCACGGACTGGTTGGACAAAAGGGTCTGTTTCTGTGCAGTATGACTCTAATAGAGTTATGATCATTGCCTGGAAAATGTTTCATCACCAATGCTTCAACCACTTACTTGGCTTCATTGCCTAAAGTTAAGTCCAGGACTGCTCCCTCTCTTGTAGGATCTCAAATTCTATAGGCTGAATCTTATGCTCACGGCAAGTGCAATTTAAGTCAAATGTTACGACCACAATTCCTGGAACAGCTTGCTACTCACAATGAAAGACAAACATCCCTGGTGCCCACCCTATCTGTATGCACCTGGGCAAGCATTGTCAGTCTTGGGAGGTGCCCCACCTGCTCCCTGATTTTCGCTCCACATATGCCAGATAAGGATGAGGGAGTTAGGTTTGGCCATGAATCTGGTGGTCATTGTTAACAGAATGCTGTGGACACGGAGCACTCTCTTGCCCCAGAACTAGCAGAGAAGGACACAATACCAGGCTGTGCCACCTGAGTCAGTGCAGTCTCGGTTGTCTGGAGGAATACCCAGCACTGTAGAAAGAAAGTCAACGATCTTCTCCACTCCTCTAGCATAAGAGCCACCATCTTCTCTCCAATACCTCACACTCAGTCTGTCTTTGCTACTGCAACCATCTCCCATAAAGACTCATCCTCTACCACTCTCACTGATGCCTGGAACATCTTCCCTACTCACTCTCACCAAACACAATCCCTGACTCTGCCAACCTTGCACACCCTCTCCTCTGTCTACTCACTTGCTCAGGACATGGGCCTATTTACACAAACACCTAGGTCAAAGTCCTGCTCTTTGACTACAGCTCTGCCTTCAACACCATTAGGCCCTACAGACTGATCTCAAAACTCCGAAACATAGGTCTGAGCTCCAACCTCTGCAACTGCATCCTCAGATTCCTGACTCATAGAGTGCAATCAGTAAAGATAGAAAACTGCACCTCCTACATGACAACACTAAACACAGGAGCCTCCCTTGGATGCATTCTCAGACCCCTTCTGCACTGCCTGTACACCCACAACTGCGTTGTCAAATTCTGGTAAGACAGTTATCAACAGCAATAAGTCAGAATACAGAAAGGAAATGGAGGGCTTAGTGACTTGGTGCAATGATAACAACCTTTCTCTCAATATCAGCTAAACTAATGAATTGATCATTGACTTCAGAGAGAAAAGAGGAGAAAGCCCCTCCCCCACCCACCCCCACCCCCCACCGTCTGCATCAAAGCAGCTGAGATAGAGAGGGTTGAGAACGTCAAGTTCCTAGGAGTGACGATAACTAACAACGCATCCTGGACTCCCCATGTAGATGCGAAGTCAAGAAAGCACAACAACGACTCTTCTTCCTCAGACAGCTCCAGAAATTTGGCATGTCCATAAGGACCCTCACCAACTTTAACATATGTGTCATAGAAAGCATACTGTATGGGTGCACAACAGCCTGGTACAGCAACTGCTCTGCCCAGGACAATAAGAAACTACAGAAGGTGTGCACAGATCATGATGGAAGACAACCTCCTATCCATAGACTCCATTAATGCATCTCCTAGCCTTGGAAAGGCTGCCAACATCATCAAAGACCCACCCCACCCTACTGATGCTCTCCTACAACCTCTTCCATCAGGCAGAAGATACAGAAACTTGAACATACACACCAACAGGTTCAAGAACAGCTTTTTTCCCTGCCATTATTAGGCTGATGAATGGACTCTTTAACTTCAAATAATGCTGATCTTGTTAATGTTGATCTTATCTAGTGCATGTCTTGTGCAGTGTAATCTGTATGCCTTACAGGGTGCTGTGAGGATCTAGATAAGCTTAAAATAAGTGAATGCTAGGACAGTAAACAAAGAGCTCTGAGATACAATCTGGTCCAGTTTATGAGCTGGGGTATGACCCTGACTGCAGCAGTGTACATTGCTGGTGCAATCCCAAGATGGAAGTGGATTGGAGATGTGACATGAGAATTCTTAGAGGCTGGCACATGTTGGATCCAGTGTCCACAGAGCGTGTCCTGACATGTTGGTGCCTAGTGTCCAACATGAAGGCCCTTTGGAGCAAGCAGTGAGCGGAAGTCAATAGATATCAGCTCTGACATCCATGTCGAGAATTCTTGATGACTAGCTGGTTCAGCACATTTTGGTAAGATTGGAACCTGAACATTGGTGAAATGAATTGTGGTGAAGGGGAATTAAACTACTAATGAAATTTAACCACCCTCAATTGACAACTTGTCATTATCTTGTGAGAAACTTGCTTTGACTCTCAGCAATAGCCAAACAAATGCAGTGAGGTGCTCCCAATGTCCAGAGAGGACTTGCTGGACTTCTTTTCTGAGTTTGCAATAAATCTCATCATGGCAATGTCACTCATAAAAGATTCCGCCTTATGAGTCTGCACTAACAGCATATTTATTTGTTTGACACTTTAACTTTTCAGACAGAAGATGGTGAAATAACACGGGAAAATGTTTAATGAGTAACAAATGTAACTGAACCCAGCAAGGTAGCAATTGTTCTGGCTCAACTTGGGTGTTGCTTCTTCATTCAGCCAAATGTGCAGGGCACTCTTTCTCTCTCTCTCTCTCTCTCTCTCTCACTCACTCTCTCACTCACTCACACATGCACACATCCTTTTTATGGTCTTCTGATTGGGTAGCATTCTCTCCTCTTCAGTTTCAACTCAGCGCAACCTTTGGTCACTGATATTTGGTGTTTATTAAATCTTTCCAAGTCACAGTTTATGTGCATGATCAGTGATATTGATTGGGCAGTGTGGCGTTTATGTCTGATTAATCTAGGTGGTATGTAATGAGTTTTAGATTGGTTTATTAAAATGTCAATTGTTTTTAAGACTTTGCTATTATCACTTCTTTCTGTGTATTATGACTTTCTGTTGAGAAAATGGGGTGTCATGATAGTTTTGGTGTCCACTGTTTGAGATGAGAATGGCATGCTATAAATAATATTGAATGAATGATCTCTGGGCACAAAGGAGATGGAAAGGTAAAATTCACTTTGCTACCCAAATTGTGATTCGTGCTCCTAATCACTGCCCAGGGACTCCTGTTGGAACATGCATACATGCAGCAGTGTAGCTCTATTAATTCTTTAAATTCACACGTGCACCTTTTTTTAATCTGTCCACAGGAGACATTGTCAGTGTGCTCATGGTATTGTGCGTTGACCCAGGCTTATTAAATAAAGTAGCTGACTTATCTTCCCTGCTTGGATTCACTGGGATCACTACTATTTCCAACTGTTCACAAAATAGAACTCAAAGAAGACTCACAGCGATAAAAGTCTCTTTAAATCATTCCAGCAGTGACCAGCATCATGGAAAGTCCACATGTCAGAGTTTTACTCCAAATTTAACAGCCTCAGGCTGGTTCTCATGCAAAGCTGACACCACGCAAAGGCAAGCACTGAATCAGGAACCTCCTCAAGGTAAAGTCAAGTTATCTATTTCCTATTTATATCATATTTACAACCTTTTGGTATGTCTTTTTGTTACTTGCAAAATGTTAAGCTACAAAAGTTCTTTTATATGTTTATATGAATCATTTTTATGTTGAAAGTTGAAATGGTAACCATCATTTTAAAAATATAGGCATTCTTTAAAAACTATGATTGCACACTGTACTTTGTTTCAAGATTAAGAATGGTTAAGGTGATATTCAAACCATTGTTTCTCAAAGTTGTAACAACATAGAAAAGAAATTAATAAAAAAGACTATTCAGTTACCAAACCTTTTCATTTTATTTTGTCCCAATATGAATTCTGTTACAAAAGAAAAATATTGTAAATGAAATCTGAAACAAAAACAGAAGATACTTAAAGTATTTAACAGGATAAGTTACACCAATGGACAGACAAACAGAATTAATCAACTACATTTTACAGGCTGGCTGCAGTGAGAAGACAAATGGGTGGACCTGTGGATTAGAATGCAAACCAACACCGGAGCTCCCCCATTCCAACCACAATCTTTGTGTGGAAAATATCAGCTGAGCTGCCAATTGAGGGCAAATGGTTGGTAATTGATGCAGAATTGAGGGTCTGATCCTCCTGCTGCTCTGATTTAATGGATGGCAGGAGGAGGCTGCGTCCAATGTGTAGCCTGGCAGTTTAACTCAGCAGGATATTGGTCAGCCTTGGGGTGGGGAGAGAACTGTCTCTTTTCTGTATGAATTGAAGCCCACCAACCCCCCTCCCCAGTTTTGATTCACACTGTGCACATTTCTCCTCTCTATGTCCTATCCAGTATGGTTCCATACTTGGAACCCTGCTGTGTTGAGATGCTGGGCTTCTTTGAATTTGGTGCATCTATGATTCCCCTTCCAATTTCCTGCAAAACAGGCAGTGGTCACCATCACTGGCGTAGACATGCTGACCTCTGTTTCCCTGGCAACTCTATGAGGCAGAAGCCTTGATTCAGATGGAGTAATGGAGTAAATTTCAGCTTCCAGACTATTAATGTCAAATTGGCTGTTAAACGTGGCATGGCAGCTGGTATTCCCTTGGTGGATACACCCTCAACCTTTTTGGATGGAGAATTGGCACTGTGTATGATTCATTTCAGCAAACACTTACAAACCTCTGCCAATTTTTTTGCAGATGGAGTGGCCTGTAACATGTTCCAGATGCCACCTAATTGGCTGCTCCTGACCTTTCAGAAACGTTATGAGGATAGGTGAGGATTAGGCCTGCCTGCACTGTCTCAAGTTGAGACCCTTCAATCTGATTGGATGGTGGTAATATTTGACACCATTGCCAATATCTGGAACTGAACAAATGTTGTTTCAAATTGTTTGTTGCCACCAATCTTCCTATGTCTACATTGTTTCTGGGCTGGTCTAATTATTCGTGGTTTCGACAGATGACAGATGAGCCTAAATAGAAGAGGCAATTTTCTGAGTTAACAAGATGTTTCATTACATGATATGGGGCTGCATTACATTTGGAGCTGGTTAGGTAGTTGGCTGGATGGCTAGTTTGCAGGATAGAGTGATGTCAACAGCATGGGTTCGGTTCCCACTGAAGTCACCATGAATGCCCTCACCCATTGCCTGAATCATGGTGACCCTCAGATTAAGCTCACCGCCAATTGTCTTTCTCCATGAGAGAGCAGACCCTTGGGACTATGGTGATTTTACCTGTGCAGTTCACATTACTAGTCAGGCAATAATGAAACATCTATGCCCTTTGGATTCTCCACTCAACTGCCTCCTTGTAAAATTGTGTGACACCATTAGATTGGATGGAGCTCAATGTTATTCACTCCTTCAAAATATTGTTATTATTAACTTCTTTTAAGCCATAATATTATGCAGCAAATGGTATTTAGTTATTCTACTGTGAAAAGTGTCACAACTAAGATTGAATGTGCTTTGACAAGACAAATTCTTTCTAGTAAGGGCTCACAACAACTGATAGGAGTGGCCTACACTCTACAGCCAAGGGATGTTTGAAAACAATTCTATTTCATATAAGCTAGATTATTTTCATTCTAAAAGAAATAGTAATCTTATTCTTATTCACAATTTGTTGACTAATGTCCTATTGTTTTTAGCTAAGTGGTTATTCCACATTATATATCATATTGTAAAAGAGAATTTTACTTGTGTTTTGGCCTTACTTGGAATAGTTAATTTTGTTAAGTCCCTAGTTCTGTGAACAGTCCATTATACATTATGGCATGCCTGTTGTCTTTAAGGACATAAATCATGTTCTTTTGCCATTTTCTTTCTTCTCAAAGGGCAAGTTGAGTTCTGCAAGTCATTCTTCATTACATTGAATTTTAAGTCCCAAATATTTCCAGTCATTATCTTCTGGCTCCTTTCCAATGCACTATCTTTTTAAAATAGAGTATATAAAGTTGAAGATCTTTTTGAAACAACCTATGTAAATTTATTGTCAGCAGCTTTGAGATCTATCCCAGTTCCTATTTCCTTCCTTCTGTTGGAATGAATGATCAACAATTCTACCCACTTTCTTTCCTGTGCGATTTGTTAAATCATCGCCTACACAATAATATCTGTCTCCATCTTGCAAAAAGCCATGTACTTGAAGTCATTAACAAATATTATTTTGAATTTGGGAAATGATCCAAGACAGCTGTTTTTATCGGGATACTATACAGCCCTAAGAACACAATCAGCTACATGATCAGAATTTTCAACTTTCATCCAGTGATGTGGTTAGTAAGCTCTAACTGTCAGAATGCACCTGATTCAGTTTTAGATGTGACGATCAGCAGGAATGGTAACTTCCAAACTCTGCAGTCATGTATGAACTTGCTGGTGTGTCAGAATTAGTGAATCCTTTCTCACACACAGAACAGGTGAAGGACCTCTATCCAGTGTGAACTTGCTAGTGTACCAATAGCTGAGACCATTGAGCACATCTCCCCCACAGATGGAGCAGGTGAATGGCTTCTTCCAAGTGTGAACTTGCTGGTGTACCTGTAGCTCCGATGACTGAGTGAATCTCTTTCCACAGACAAAACAGTGCCTTTTGCTTGTGTGAAATTGCTAATGTGGCAGCAGAGTTCTTGACTGAGTGAATCTTTCCCGCATTGGGCACAAGTGAACAGCTTCTCTCTGGTGTGTCTCTGCTGATGAATTTCCAGCAGAGATGGGTATTTGAATGCCTTTCCACAATCCCTACAATGACATGGTTTCCCTGTGGTGCTGGCGTTGTTGTCTGTGTCCAGGTTGGGTGATCAGTTCAATCTTTACCTACACACAAAGCTCAGAGCACAGGTTGAGGGAGGTGGAAATCTGGAGGGAAATCAGGAAGGCAAAAAGGGGACATGAGATAGCTTTGGCAAATACAGTTAAAGAGAGTTCAAAAGGTTTTTGCAAATACATTAAGGACAAAAGGTAACTAGGGAGAAAATAGGGCCCCTCAAAGATCAGCAAGGCGGCCATTTTGCAAAGCTGCAGGAAATGGGGGAAATACTGAATGAGTATATTGCATCAGTATTTACTGTGGAAAAGGACATGGAAGATATAGACTAGATGGTGACATCTTGAAAAATGTCCATATTACAAAGGAGGAGGTGGTGGATGTCTTGGAATTCATAAAAGTGGATAAATCCCCAGGACCTGATCAGGTGTATCCTAGAGCTCTGTGGGAAGTTAGGGAAGTGATTGCTGGGCCCCTTTCTGAGATATTTGTATCATCGATAGTCACAAATGAGGTGCTGGAAGACTGGAGGTTAGGTAATGTGTGCCACTGTTTAAGAAAAGTGGTGAGGACAAGCCAAGGAACTATAGACCAGTGAGCCTGACACCGATGGTGGGTAAGTTGTTGTTGGGAATCCAGAGGGACAGGATTTACATGTATTTGGAAAAGGAAGGATTGATTAGGGATAGTCAACATGGCTTTGTGCATAGGGAATCATGTCTCACAAACTTTGGAGAGACATGATTATTTTGAAGAAATAACAAAGAGGATTGATGAGGGCAGAGCAGTGATCTATATGTACTTCAGTAAGGCATTTGACAAGGTTCCCTATGGGAGACTGATGAGTATGGTTAGATTTCATGGAATACAGGGAGAACTCACCATATGGATACAGAAGACAGAGGGTGGTGGTGGAGGATTGTTTTTCAGACTGGAGGCCTGTGACCAGTGGAGTGCCACAAATATTGGTGTTGGGTCCTCTACTTTTCATAATTTATATAAATGATTTGGATGTGAGCATTAGAGGTACAGTTAGTAAGTTTGCAGATGACACCAAAGTTGGAGGAGTAGTAGACAACAAAGAAGGTTACCTCAGATTACAACGGGATCTTGATCAGATGGGCCAATGGACTGAGAAGTGGCAGATGGAGTTTAATTCAGATAAATGCGAGGTGCTGCATTTTGGGAAAGCAAACCTTAGCAGGATTTATACACTTAATGGTAAGGTCCTAGGGAGTGTTGCTAAACAAAGAGACCTTGGAGTGCAGGCTCATAGCTCCTTGAAAGTGGAGTCACAGGTAGATGGGATAGTGAAGAAGGCATTTGGTATGCTTTCCTTTATTGGTCAGAGTATTGAATACAGGAGTTGGGAGGTCATGTTGTGGCTGTACAGGACATTGGTTAGCCCACTATTGGAATATTGCGTGCAATTCTGGTCTCCTTCCTATCGAAAAGATGTTGTGAAACTTGAAAGGGTTCAGAAAAGATTTACAAAGATGTTGCTAAGATTGGAGGTTTTGAGCTGTAGGGAGAGGCTGTTTTCCCTGGAGTGTCGGAGGCTGAGGGTGATCTTATAGAGGTTTATAAAATCATATGGGGCATGAATAGGATAAATAGACAAGATCTTTTTCCTGTGGTGGGGGAGTCCAGAACTAGAGGGCATAGGTTTAGGGTGAGAGGTAAAAGATTAAAAAGAGACCTAAGGAGCAACTTTTTCATGTAGAGGGTGGTACGTGTATGGAACGAGCTGCCAGAAGAAGTGGTGGAGGCTGGTACAATTGCAAAATTTAAAAGGCATCTGGATGGGTATATGAACAGTAAGGGTTTGGAGAGATATGGGCGGGGCGCTGGCAGGTGTGACTCGATTGTGTTAGGATATCTGGTCGGCATAGACAAATTGGACAAAAGGATCTGTTTCCGTGCTGTACATCTCTGTGGATATGACTCTATAAGTATCCCGATGTAAGACCATAAGACCATAAGACATAGGAGTGAAAGTAAGGCCATTCAGCCCATCGAGTCCACTCCGCCATATAATCATGGCTGATGGGCATTTCAACTCCACTTACCCGCATTCTCCCCGTAGCCCTTAATTCCTTGTGACATCAAGAATTTATCAATGTCTGCCTTGAAGACATAGAACATAGAACATAGAACATAGAACAATACAGCACAGGACAGGCCCTTCGGCCCACGATGTTGTGCCGAACATTTGTCCTAGCTTAAGCACCTATCCATGTACCTATCCAATTGCCGCTTAAAGGTCACCAATGATTCTGACTCTGCCACTCCCACAGGCAGCACATTCCATGCCCCCACCACTCTCTGGGTAAAGAACCTACCCCTGACATCCCCCCTATACCTTCCACCCTTCACCTTAAATTTATGTCCCCTTGTAACACTGTGTTGTACCCGGGGAAAAAGTCTCTGACTGTCTACTCTATCTATTCCCCTGATCCTCTTATAAACCTCTATCAAGTCACCCCTCATCCTTCGCCGTTCCAATGAGAAAAGGCCTAGCTCTCTCAACCTATCCTCGTACGACCTATTCTCCATTTCAGGCAACATCCTGGTAAATCTCCTCTCCACCCTCTCCAAAGCTTCCACATCTTTCCTAAAGTGAGGGCGTCCTGACCTCGACTGCACTCCGCAGCAATGAATTCCACAGGCCCACCACTCTCTGGCTGAAGAAATGTCTCCGCATTTCTGTTCTGAATTGAGCCCCTCTAATTTTAAGGCTGTGCCCACGGGTCCTAGTCTTCCCGCCTAACGGAAACAATTTCTTAGTGTCCACCCTTTCCAAGCCATGTACTATCTTGTAAGTTTCTATTAGATCTCCCCTTAACCTTTTGAACTCCAATGAGTATAATCCCAGGATCCTCAGCCGTTCCTCGTATGTTAGACCTACCATTCCAGGGATCATCTGTGTGAATCTCCGCTGGACACGCTCCAGTGCCAGTATGTCCCTCCTGAGGTGTGGGGCCCAAAACTGTCAACAGTACTTCAAATGGTGCCTAACCAGAGCTTTATAAAGGCTCAGTAGCACATCGCTGCTTTTATATTCCAACCCTCTTGAGTTAAATGACAACATTGCATTCGCTTTCTTAATCACGGATTCAACCTGCATGTTTACCTTTAGAGAATCCTCGACTAGCACTCCCAGATCCCTTTGTACTTTGGCTTTATGAATTTTCTCACCGTTTAGAAAGTAGTCTATGCTTTTATTCTTTTTTCCAAAATGCAAGACCTCGCATTTGCTCACATTGAACTTCATCAGCCATTTCCTGGACCACTCTCCCAAACTGTCTAGGTCCTTCTGCAGCCTCAGTACTACCTGCCTGTCCACCTATCTTTGTATCATTGGCAAACTTCACTAGAATGCCCCCAGTCCCTTCATCCAGACCATTAATATATAACGTGAACAGCTGCGGCCCCAACACTGAACCCTGTGGGACACCACTTGTCACCAGCTGCCATTCCGAAAAAGAATCTCTTATCCTAATTCTTTGACTTCTGTCAGACAGCCAATTCTCAATCCATGCCAGTAGCTCACCTCAAACACCATGGGCCCTCACCTTACACAGCAGCCTCCCATGAGGCACCTTATCAAAGGCCTTTTGGAAGTCTAGATAGACCACATCCACTGGGTTTCCCTGGTCTAACCTACTTGTCACCTCTTCAAAGAATTAAGTGCAGTTGCAATGCCAAAGCATACAAGGCCAAGTGCTGGTAAATGAGATGAGATAGTTAGGTGGTTGGTTTTGACTGGCACAGACACAATGGGCCAAAGAGCTTTTTTTTTGTGGAGTAGAGATCCCTATTCTGTATTGTTAGAGTATGTAAGCAAAAGAAACACAACTCTGACAAACAATGTCTCGTACTTTAGTCAATTAATTTTTTTGTTTGTTTTTTTCACAGTTTATAGTGAATTAACTTTATTCCATAAAGCTTGATTATCTTTAGAAGTTGCATATGAGAAATTTTATAAGTGCATCTTGAAAATTTAGCTAAATTATATCCATTAACAATATTGCTGAAATATTAGCCTCTCCAGTAGTGTATGTGATGACAGCTGATAGGATAATCGGAGATGTTGCCAGTTTCTTGGCATTGCTTCACCAGAGGTGTGGTGGATGGAAATCCTGTTTTTCTGCGTCAATTGAGTTTCTGTCACACTTTTGGCAAAGCCATGTTGGTGGAGTAGAAGCAATTCCAAGGGATTTCCTTTTCAGTTTTCCTTACAGTGCTTCTTTTCTTGGCAGTCATTGAACAAAATTTCCATTTTCTTTTGATTTATCTGTGCTCATTTCTAACATGCTTTTACTTCCACACAGTATCCAAAATATTGATAATAATATCAGATAGAAGAATAATCACTGGGGTGAGTGGATTGAGGATTCACATGCTTCCATTACGTAACAGCGTTGATGCTACCTGGAGTGACAGTTCACCAAATGGGATGAAACCTAACAAGTGTTACATGGAAGTTCAACTTCAGAACTCCACTGTAGATGACCTGACAGATCAGAACAGATATCTCTGCACTGAGAAAAACTGCAACTGTGTTGTGAAGAAGGGAGTCGCTAATGATCAATGTTATAGAGGCACATCTAATTATTTGGCAATGACCATTCAAGGTAAATTGTAAAATTAGCTTGTATTCATCTTAAACTTCCTTCAGTAGATATGCATTCATAACTCGGTTTGGATAGTTCGATTCTGACCAGGTTTGGATTAAACTTAAAAAAAAACAAAATTATCAGCAGTTTTATAACTTCTCATTATAAGATAGTTTTAATTCTTTCCAGATGTACACTCTTTGATCCAACAGGATGAGCAAACATCTGCTTTTAGGCCTTTGCTGATTCCTGTCTTCAAATGATTCATTATGAGATACCCAGAGGGAGAAGCAGTTTTGCAGTTGGTTTATGATTCTCCCTTCCTTGACTTGTCTTATCGATACTGGCAAGTTTCCACTTCCAATGAGAAATGCAAGTGTAAACCTGTGTTTTTTTCTGCCTTGCACTGGAGATCTTACCCTCTCCATTACCTCCAAATAATTGACTCACTTTTTAGTACATCAACTCAGGTGAAATTATTTGAGATGGGCTAAGTTAAATGTTTTATTGTGCTCAGTTTAATTCTGTACTCCAATTCTGTTGTCCAAACTTTCCCAGTTCTGTTTAAAAGTTGATACATTTTTCTGGAGTACAAGAGAAATATGTCAGGAAGTGGCTTAGTGCTGTAGAATTTTGGATTTTCCTCCACAATAATGGAAAATAACCTTTGGCAAGAGAAATAGTGAGAATGACTGTTGCCTCTTTCTCACAACTTCACCTTTTCTTCTCCTGCCTCACTGGCACAAATTGCTGGTTTACCTTCCCTAGTTGCCTCAATAAATGAAAGGAACTGTTGCTTTCCATGTTATTACTCTCTAAGCTGCAGTTCTGTTAATTGGGACTGATTCTTGGAAGGCCAAGAATTGTGGTCCCACTTCACCACTTGGTTCTGCCTCTTCAACTGCAAGATGTTCCTTCTTAGCATATCAGCTATGTCTAATTTGGCAGTACCCTGTACTCTCACCATAGTCAATCAGTTTGTACTTCAAACCCCAAAGCTTTGAGTGCAACTTGATGCAATACTGAAAGACTGTTATATTGTCAGGGGTAGGGTCTTAAACCCCATCTGTCTTTGCAGACAGTAGCAAAAAAAAACCCATTACTTTGTTTTGAAGAAAATTGTGAAATTGTCCTTGGTGTCCTGAAGAATATTTATCTAACAATCAATATTACAAGAATAGATAATGTGGTCATTGTCACATTGCTGTTTGTGGGACTTGGCTGGGCACAGATTAGCTGCCATTTTTCCTACATTGCAACAACAACCACATTTCAAAAAGTACTCCACTGGCAGCAAAACATTTTGGGTATCCGATTGAGAAATGTGAATATGAGTCTTTCTTTTTTGTGGAATTCTTAATGGGAAACTGCTCTGGATGGTCAATAACTTCCCATCCTTCTCTAGATTGCGAATCTGAAAGGAGTCTTCAAATCCTATTTTGCCATTACCTCATTGCTGGAAGGAAAATTCAAAGTTTCTTTTCCACTGTAATAGCACTTTAAAAAGCCTTTACCCATTTTGGTGGAATAACTTTGATTTAACTGTCAATGGTGTGACACATCCAGAGCAACAGGGTAGCAATAAACAGCTAGATTTTAAGCTAACCCAAAACAAGGTTGAGGGCACATAAATTCAACTTAGAAATTCCACATAACATCCTTTACTATAGTGCCTAAAACTGGAATGGATTATGCTTGGCACAATCTTTCATGAACATATCAAAGCCCTCAGTGGTAATACAAATAAATAACAAATAAGTAAGAATAAATAATAAATCAAATAATAATCAAAGTAATTATCTAATAACCTAAATATAAAAATAATACCAATGAAGGTACTTTCCTAATGTTTGCAAAAAGACACATGAAATCCCTGTCCTTGACATTGTTGAAATTTTGTGGGGATCAGGAGATGTGTCAAGTGATCCATCCACCCTTGGTCCTGTTGTGGAAAATTAACAACCATGTAAGTCCCTCATTTTATCACTGCCAGTACTTTAAACAAAATGGGAAGAGGCAACACCATGGAGCTCTGCTTCATTACATTCCTGTATTTCGAGACATATTATTAGATTAATGGACAGAAGACCTCAAATTTTAACTCCAAGACACGTGCCGAATGTTGAGCTGTTTTTGTTGCGTTTTACTATCAAAACTGACTTGCTAAATTATCACATGTGAACATAGAAATACCAGACATCAAAAGATCATAGTTTATTGGTTCAACTGCTACTCTCTGGCAGTTGCACATACTTTAAGTGAAGCATGCACTCACTGGAGCCAGGATATTGACACAATTGTGCAACTCTTCCTTGAAGCTTTAATCAGCCTGGCTGGTGCTCTGCAACTATGAAAATGGAGAGCATAGAACTGCCATCTCGTTGACGAAGCTTCAGGCCATTCCACATCCAACAATCTGCTCTGAAAACTCCACTTCAATTTTGAGAGTTGTAACAATTTCCACTACAGGAGCTGAGACATTTCAGAATGTTCTAAAACAACCCACAACATTCCAAATCCAATGACACAACAGTATTGTTATAAACATTTTTATTGAAAACCTTTTAAAACCTTTTGCAAAACATTTATATACAAAGAAAAAGAGTAACATCATCAAAACAGAAAAAAGGCAGTACAAAAAAGGCCATGACAAGGTACCATTATTAATAAACAACTTACTATTCTATCAGAACAAACACATCTACTTAAACTAAACTATAGACGTACTAAATAAATACTAACTTAAATTATATTAAAGTAATTTAAATTAAATAATATCTCACTACTATATTCTATCTCACTCATCACACCTCCACTGAGGCTCCCATCCCTGGGCGTACCATCTACAGTATCCGTTCTCTTCTCGCCCCAGTCTCCTCCCCCTGGGGCCCAACAGAAACCATGATTCCCATGGCTATACCACAGCCCTAATTAATATTGCTGATAAGTCAGTGTCAATATAATTTAAAAAGGGCTTCCATATCTTGTAAAACTGTTTCATTTTGTGGTGCATGATATTTGTGAGGTAGTCTTGCTCCATCACCAGCCTACACCATTCCATAAGACCTGGTGGCTTTTCTGATGTCCAGTTCACCAGAATGTTCTTCCTCACACAGTGGGTATGAATATTACACAATCTCTTCCTGTGTTTCCCCAGAGAGGGCAAATTTGGCAACCCCAAAGAAGAAATACTGGATCCACATTAATTTCAATCCCCAAGATGTCCTTTAGCTCCCTTACTATAGCACTCCAGTATCTCTGGATCTTACAACATGACCAGTAGCAGTGTGTAAGAGTGCCTGTACTAATTTTACATTTGGGATACCATGATGATACTCCTCTCTTGAACTTAGCTAGCCTCTCTGACGCCATATGAGCCCTGTGTAAGGTCTTCAATTGCATGGCCTGCGCTCTGTTACATACTGAGATTTTCCTTACGTTTCCCCATAGGTTTTCCCATACCTCCGATGAAATATCCTCTCCTAAATCTCAATTCCACATCCTACAGAGTCCTCCCATGTCCCCCAGGGTGCGACCTTTCTGTAAATGATATAAAGTACTGAGTGAAAGAGCACCCATACAGCAGAGTACTCTTTTCTCCATGTCTGATTTAAAACACTGAACCAGGAGTATAGTCTTCCTCTGTATATAGTCCCTTATCTGGAAATATTGGAAAAGGTCCCTAAAAGACGATCCATACTTCTGACTTAACTGACTAAATGACATCAGGACCTCCCCCTCAAATAAGTCTCCCAGACAGGAGATTCCCTTATTCTCCCATGACATAAAGCCGGAGTCCATTGCCCCAGGTTTAAATCCTTGGGCTCCCACCAATGGGGTAAATAGCGAAGTCTTAGATCAATTGCCCTCTTCTTGCCTCATTATCCTCCAGGTTTTTACAGTATTTAAAATAATTGGGATCTTACAAGGCTGGGTCACAGACTTTATCTTATCCATAAATAATACATTAATTAAAGAACATCTCGATTGCGAGGCTTCAATATCAAGCCAAATCAATTCCGAATTCCCCTGTACCCAGTCACCAATATATGTTTACAGGGCGCTTATTTGGTATTTCTTCAAATCTGGAAGATCCACCCTTCCCTCACACTGCAGAAGCTGCAATTTAATGAATTTAATTAGAGGATACCTGTGGCACCAAATACAGGATCCCAACCAACCACTGATCCTCCCTAACACTTGTCTAGGGAACAACAACGGGTGCATTCTCATGGGATACAACAGGCGGGAAGAACATTCATTTTAATCAGGGCTATTTGGCCCAACCATGACAATGGTAACCCTCCCACTGCTGCAAATTCTGTTTTATCCTCTCTAGTAGTTGTGCATAGTTAGCTTTATATAGCGGGTGGAAGGAAGGGGTAATAAAAATGCCCAAATACAAAAGAAAACCTTTTGATGACATTAAACGGGAACTGCATTCCATCCTTCAGATTAGGCACCTCCAATAACACCCCTACCGGCCTAGCTTCCGATTTGTAAAATTGATCCTGTAACCCGAGAAACCGTCCTATGAATTAATTGTTTGGATCAGTCGAGGGACAGACTTCTCTGGATTGTTTCCAACAGTTTCCAAAATGAATGAACAAGAACATAGCAAATGGAATACAATGTAAATAATTGTGAAGTTATCCACTTTGGGAGAAACAAAAAGCAAAAGGTATATTTTTCGAATGGTGAGAGGTTGGGAGTTTTGATTTCCAAAGGGACCTGAGTAGCTTTGTTCATGAGTCACTGAACGCTAGCTTGCAGGTGTAATCATCAACAATGATCAATGGAATATTGACCTTTATTGCAAGGAAATTTGAATAAAGAAATAAGTATGTCTTGCTCCAACATACAGAGCATTGGTGAGACAATATTCGGGGTGTTATATACGATAATAGTCTCATTACCTAAGGAAGGATATACATGCCATAGAGGAAATGCAAATGAAGGTTCACCAGACTAATCCTTGGAATGATTGAATTGTCTTAGGAGAGACCAAGGGAACTGAACATTGTAGTCTCTGGAATTTCGAAGAACAGATGATCTTATTCAAATTTTCAAAATCATTTCAAGGCATGACTAAGCAGATGTAAATAGTGTTTCCCCTAGCTGGTGATTCTACAGCCAATAGTCAAAATCTCAGTATAAGGGTAGGCCATTTAAGACTGAGATGAGTAGGAATGTCTTCACCTCAGATTCATTTCAGGTAGGTCTTTGGAATTATTTATTTCAGAGGGACCTGGAAGCCCAATCATTGAGCATGTTCAAGATAGAAATAAACAAATTTCTTGACAATAATGATACCAAGGGATGTGGAGGTAGTGGTATTGAGGTAAATAACCAGTCATGATCTAATTGACTGGCAAAGCAGGCTCAATGGGCTGAATGACCCACTCCGTACGTACGTTCCCATGACAATTCTGGCTGGAATTATCCAGTTACAGTTGGAACTAAAAGGATAGCGCAAATTGTGAGCAGCCAAATATTTCATATTGGATATTATCAGCGACCATTATTGAGAATTGCAACATTCGCATTACATCAGCAAGCCCTGTTTAACAGTTCTGAAATGCAATGGCTAAAACATTTATGAGATGATGGATTATGTTTGATAACTTAAGACGTGTAAGAGAAAATGAGGATTACAGATGCTGGAGATCAGAATCAGAAAGTATGGTGTTGGAGAAGTACAGCTGGTCAGGCAGCATCCAGGGAGCAATAGACTCGATGTTTCGAGTATAAGCTCTTCATCGGGGTTTGGGCGGGGGTGGGAGTGTGGGAGTGATGTCTGAAGGGGGGCTGAGAGATAAATGGGATGTGGGTGGGGCTGGGGGGAAGATAGCTAGAATGTGATAGGTAGATGAAGGGGCGGGATGATGGTGATAAGTCAGAGTGGAGGGTGGAGCGGATAGTTGAGAAGGAAGATGGACAGGTAGGACAGATCATGAGGGCAGTGCTGAGTTGGAGTTTGGATCTGGGATAAGGTGGGGGGAGGGGAGATGAGGGAACTGGTGAAATCAACATTGATCTCATGTGGTTGGAGAGTTTCAAGGTGGAGGATGAGGCGCTCTTCCTCCAGGTGTTGGGTGACTCGAATTTGGCGGTGGAGGAGGCCCGGGACTTGCATCTCCTGGGCAGAGTAGGAGGGAATTGAAGATGGCCTGTTCCACATACCTGAGCTGTAAAATGTGTTGCTGGAAAAGCGCAGCAGGTCAGGCATCATCAAAGGAGCAGGAGAATTGACATTTCGGGCATAAGCCCTTCTTCAAGAATCATTCTGTTGCTCCTTTGATGCTGCCTGACCTGCTGCGCTTTTCCAGCCACACATTTTTCAGCTCTGATCTCCAGCATCTGCAGTCCTCACTTTCTCCTGTTCCACATACCCGACAGGCAGGCATAGCTGGTGCCCATGCGGGTGCCTACGGCTACCCCTTTGATCTGAAGGAAGTAGCAGGATTAGAAGGAGAAATTGTTGAGGGCAAGGATTTGTTCAGCCAATCGAATGGAAGGGCACTGTTGGGTCAGCGAGAGAGGAAGACATGGAGGGCTTAGAGGCCTACAACATGGCGGATAGACATGTACAGGGACTGGACGTCCATGGTGAAGATGAGGAATTGGGGACTGGGGAAATCAACAGACATGGAGGAGGTGGAGGGCATGGATGGTGTCTTAAATGTTTGTGGGTGAATCCTGGACCAAGGGGACAGGACAGTGTCAAGGTATGCAGAGATAGGTTTGGTGGGACAGTCAGTCTTGTGAATTTTGGGTAAGAGATAGAACCAGGTGGTGCGGGATTCCTGGACTATGAGGTTGGAAGCTGTGAATGGGAGATGCCCTGATGTAATGAGGTTGTGGATGGTCTGGGAGATGATAGTTTGGTGATGGGAGGTGAGGTCATGGTCAAGAGGGGAGTAGGAGAAAGTGAGTTTGTGCCTGGCTTCAGCAGTGTACAGGTCAGTGCGCCAAACTACCATGGTGCCCCTCATGTCGGCTGGTTTGATGATGAGGTTGGGGTTGGAGCGGAGCGAGTGAAGAACTGCGTTTTGTGAGAATTTGGAGTGGGTGAGGGGGGATTGATTGGATGAGGTGGTCAATATCATGGCCACAGTTGGAGATGAAGACATTGAGGACAGGTAACAGACCAGCATGGGGTGTCTAAGTGGATAGAGTGTGTTGGCAGTGGGAGAAAGAGTCCTCGGAGAATAAGTGGGAGTCCTGTTGAAGAAGGTAAGCATGGAGGCAGAGAGGGTGGATACAATGCATCACCCTCTGCTATTTCCTCCATCTACAATCAGACCTCACCACCAAAGGTATATTTCCCTCCCTAGCCCTATCTGTGTTCCACAGAGACCATTCCCTCCATGACTCTCTTGTTAGGTCCACACCCACCACAAACCCACCCTCCGCTCCTGGCACCTTCCCTTGCCACCGCATGAGGTAGAAAATCTGTGTCCACACCTCCCCCCTCACCTCTATCTAAGGTCCCAAAGAATCCTTCCACATCCAGAAGAGATATTTCCTGCACCTCCAAACACTTCATCTGCTGTGTCCGTTGCTCTCGATGTCATCTCCTCTACATCGGGGAGAAAGGATGACAACTTGCAGAATGTTTCAGAGAACATCTCCGGGACACGCACCAATAAACCCCAGCGTCCTGTGACCAAGCACTTCAACTCCCCCTTCCACTCCATCAAGGACATGCAAGTCCTAGGCCTCCTTCACAGCCAAATCCTAGCCACCTGACACCTGGAGGAAGAGCACCTCTTCTTCCGCATGCAACACTCCAACCACATGGGATCAATGCCAATTTCACCAGTTTCCTGATCTCCCCTCCCTATACCTTATCAAATCCTCCCACTCAGCACTGCCCTCTTGAACTGTCCTATTTGTCTATCTTGCTTCCCACCTATCTGTTCCACCCTCCACTCTGAACTATCACTATCACTCTCCACCTTCATCTACCTATCGTATTCCCAGCTACCTTCCACCAGCCACAATCTCCTCCCATTTATCTCTCAGCCCCTTGGGCCTCCCACACTTTCCTGATGAAGAGGTTATGCTCGAAATGTCGATTCTCCTGCTCCTCAGATGCTGCTTGACCAGTTGTGCTTTTCAAGCACCACACTTTTGACTCTAAACTTAAGATATGTGCCACATTATAGGAAATATGCAAATACATTGGAGTTTACTAGAATTGTTCCAGGAATGAGAAACTTCAGATATGAGGATAGATTAAAGTTGGGACTGTTCTCCCTGACAGAAGAAGGTTGAGAGGAGATCTGCTGAATGAGGCTTACATACTCATGAATGGGCTTGAGAGGCTGTTTCTGCTTGTAAAAGAAATGAGAATGAGAGCTTATAGAGTCCAGGTTTTGTGCAAATGAAGCAAGGGTGATGACAGAAACTAACGTTTTCACACAATGAGTAGTTAGAGTATAGAAAGCACTGCCTGGAAATGTGGAGGAGGCGGATTCAGTTGAGTCATTCAAGAGGGATTAAATGATTATTTAGACAGAAATGGCATGCAGCGATATGGGGAGAAGGCAAGAGAATTGCAGAAGATAATAGAGATGGTGCTGGCACAAAAAGTTGAATGGCCTCCTGTGCCGAAATTATTCTATGGTTCTGTGATTTGGCTCATTGACATGAATGACATGACTTCATAAAAATGTAGAATTCCTTGACCATAATGAATAGATGATGTGAATTGGATTTTGCCTGGCATCAACTTTCATGAACAAATTCAAGCCCCTAGGTGTAATGAGACTAAATACGAAATCTAATACTAGTCAAGGTACTTTCCTAACGTGTGGAAAAGACCCAGATTTCACAAATAGTGCTGATTTAAATAAAAGACGTTTCCAGGACTTTTGCACCTGCTTAAAAGAGTACATGGAGTTCACCAGATTATTAACATAGTCTATTTATTGTATGATTTTGCAGTACTCAATTCTGTCAGTAATGATTATTAACCTTTGTTTTGTATGACTTATAATAACTTGTAATGACTTTGTATGAATTATAAATAATGAATTTATAAGTGTTTCGTGTCTACCTTGCAAGTAGTAGAATGGTAAGTTACTTGGAATAAGTTCATAATTGAAAGGTGCCTCCTTTGCATGTATTTATCATAAATTCAGTGTTTGCGATTCAAATTGAAATGCAACTGGAGCATCTAAGTGTTCAGGCCGAACCCACAAAGTGTCCCAATCTGGGAAGGAGACTTCCATTGACATCCAGTGCAAACATTCGGAGTGTTTACATGCCCCGCTCTGATTTGAGTGAGCCCTTCTGGTTGATGTAATATTGAACTTTCAAATTTGAACGATGCAGATCCATTGTATGTATTCACTTCTCACTCACCAAAGAACAAATTTTCAGTTGGGAGAGGGGATAAAACTGATGTTATTTAAAGGTCTGGGAACTCAACCTGCAAGGGATTTAGAGCGACTTCCAAAATTGAAAGTCTCTGCAAATACAGTGGAGTGTTTGTATCGGAGTTATCATGAACTCTCAAATTTGGAAGACACCATTGCTGCAGTCTTATAGAGAGGGCAGAGGACGAGGTAACCTGTCTTCCCAGACACTCCAGCAAATAGTGAGAACTACACTGCCTCTGAAAAGACAGCAGAACAAGGAGATGATGCGGAGACTACTAGAAGAGAGCAATCTCTGCACAATATTTTGTGCTAAGTTGTAACTAGAGTCCTTCATGTTCCTTGACCATAATGGGACGTTGCTGAAAAATGTGTTGCTGGAAAAGCGCAGCAGGTCAGGCAGCATCAAAGGAGCAGGAGAATTGACGTTTTGGGCATAAGCCCTTCTTCAGGAATCTTTTCGGGCTTATGCCCGAAACGTCGATTCTCCTGCTCCTTTGATGCTGCCTGACCTGCTGCGCTTTTCCAGCAACACATTTTTCAGCTCTGATCCCCAGCATCTGCAGTCCTCACTTTCTCCATAATGGGACGTTATCTGGCAGAAAATTCACTAACCAATTTGATTTAGATGCCTATCAGCATCTTCTGTATGCTAGCCCATCGGGTTACTCATTTAAATTCTCTACAGTAGTGCTGACACACAGGCTATCTAAAATATCTGCAGCTCACTCATCCCTGGAATAGTCATTATGTATGGTTTTCAATTCTGCAAAAGCAGGGCAGAAAATTAGTGATTGAGTTGCGTGATGTTTAGGGATGAATAACTAGAGGAAGGGAAAGGCAGTGGAACTGGGTGCATTGCTGGCATCATTGGAATATGTATAAGAATGACATCAACTATCATGATGATAAGCAAGAGTGCAGTTTGTGAAGGTTTGATTGGTAAGTGATGGGGTGTGATACATTGTGCAGTGTAAGGCTGGTGCAGACATTCATAGGTGATAGCTCTTGAAGATGCATTCACTGAGGTTCATCATCCACATGAGGCCATTAGATTTCTTGTGACACTACTGCCAGGTCCTTAGGCAACAGTGACCACAGTCAGAGAAAAGTTGTAGCTCAGTCTGAAACTAGTATATTATATCTAAACATGGGCAATTATGAAGGTATGAGAAGGAATTTGACTATAGGGTTCGTTAACAGATAGGCAATGTCTAGTATTTAAATAATTAATCATGTATGTTCTTTGAAAATTGGCTTGTTTAAGGCAAAAAATATACAACACGAAAAGTGAGACAGCCATTGCTAATGTGGCAGGTTAAAGATAATATCAGATTTTAAGGAGGAGACTTATAAAATTGTCAATAAAATACAGGCCTGAGAATTGGGACAATTTTATAATTCAGCATAAAGAAGACCAAGAAATTGACAAAGAAACAGAATAGTACATGAACGCAAAATAGAAAGAAACATAAATACAGGTCGTACAACCTTCTAAAGTTATGTTAAAAAAGAGATAAGCATAGAAAAATGTGGGTCAATGTAATAGAAAATAGAGAAATGACAGAGAATCTAAATAAATAATTTGTCTATCTTTGCAGAGGAAGACACAAGAAAGCTTCCATAGATAATTAATATCGATAGGTCTGGTGGGAGTGTGGAACTGAAAAAAAATTAGTTTTGTTAAAAAATAGTATTACAGAAATTAATGGCTGAAATTTGACAAATTCCTTGAACTAGTTGTCCTTCACCTGAAAGCACCTGAAGAAAAGATGGTTTCAGAACGAGTTGATGCATGGGTGATCATCTTTCAAAGTTCTATGAATTCTATAATGATATCTGCCAATTGGAAGGTTGGAAATATAACCAATTGTTTACAAAAGAAAAAGAGAGAAAACAAGGAACTATAGGCCTATTAACATGAATCAGTAGTAGGGAAAGTACTATAATTTATTATAAAACATGCAATTACTGGATACTTAGAAAATAATTGTTTGATTGATCAGAGATAACATGGATTTTTAAAAGAGAAATTGGGTGTGACAAACCCGATAGTTTCATAAGGATGTTACTAGCAAAGCTGATGAGGAGGAACTTATGGATTTTGTTTATTTGGATTTTCAGAATGCTTTGGATAAGTCCTATTTGGGTGATCAGTGAACAAACTTAAAATGCATGGGGTTGGGCATTGTATAATAGCATGGAATGAGGATTTGTCAACAGGCAGAAAGCAGAGAGTAGGAATAAATAGGTCATTCGTAGGTTGACCGGTGCCAGTGACCACAAAAATCAATGCTCGGGCCCCATCTGTTCACAGTCCGTACCAATGATGGGGACATGATCCAAAATTTGGTCGGAATGTGAGCTGTAAGGGAAGCAATAGGGTTACAGATATTTAGACAGTATAACACTATCCACTCTAATAGGAGAAACAAAAGTGCAGACTATTTCATTCATATTGAGAGATTGAAAAGTGTTGATCTCCAAAGGCACCCAGGTGCCCTTGTTCATGAGTCACTGAAAGGTAGCATGCAAATACAACAGACAATCCTGAGGCAAACAGTACTTTTGCTTTTATTGCAAGAAGATTTGAACACAGAGCAAAGAAGTCTTGCTTCAGTGTGTAGAGATTACATCTGGAGAATTGTATACAGATTCTGGTCCATAGAGATATTGCAGCAGATTCACAGATTTGGAGTCTATTCAAGAGTATAATTGAGAAGTTTGCAGGTGACATGAAAATTGATAGGCTGGTAAATATTAAGGGGGATAGCCGGAAACTACAGGATATTCACAGTCTGGTTAGGTGGGCAGAGCAGTGACAAATGGAATTCAACATAGAAAAGTATGAGGAATGCAGTTCAGGAGGGCTAACACTGCAAGGGATTACATTATGAATAGTACTTGAGTATTGGAAAGTGCTGAAGATCAGAGGGACCTTAGTTAGGCCACAACTGGAGTATTGGATGCAGTTTTGGTCACCACACAATAGGAAAGATATGATTGCAGTAAAAGGGTATAGAGAATATTTGCCAGATGCTGCCTGGGCTGTAAGGTCTGAGCTGTGAGGAAAGATTGAACAGGCTCAGATTATTCTCCTTGGAGCAGTGTAGGTAAGGCTAAGCAGTAGGTACTGACCTCCCTTGAGCCCATTATGACCTGGCTGATCCTATGCTCTACACTGGACTTCTCCACACACAGATGGAAGCCAGATCTGGCTCAGTTTAGGATAGGAACTTGTCAAAAACAAAAATTACATGCTGTGGTGTTAAAACTGAAACTTTGCACACCTATCACAACACAACCTGCTTCTATTACTATCCAAACATTCACAATAATTGCTTTTACTATTAATGTTATTTGAAATGAATTTTTCCAATTATTTATATGATTGATCAGTAAAACACGTTGCTTTTACAAATCAAAGGATTCTTTAGAATACGTTCGATGAATGAATAAACATAAGTTTTATCTAACATGGTTCAAGTAAAGTTACATTACATTTTGATTTTTTTTTAATTTCAGAGCAGAACTGTGTCCTTGAAATTATTTGGTTAGCTTTATTTCCAACAATCTGCATTGTCTTACTTATCGTCATATCTTACCAGTTGCTCAAGGAAGATTCATCCTGTAATGGTTAGTATTGTGTAAAGTGAAAATGTTTTATTTATGTATTCTATGTTTACTAAAGTACAACACACTACAATAGTCTTTGTACATTTTACAACTTTGCATTCAATGTCAGCATCAAGCCCTATAAGGACAAACATAACATGAATTACATGAATGCTCAAGAGACTCCAAAAGACCATTAGATATAGGAGTAGAATTAGGCCATTTGGCCCATCAAGTCTGCTCTGTCATTTAATCATTGCTGATATGTTTCTCAACCCCATTCTCTTGCCTTCTCCATCTATAAGTTGATCGTTTTACTAAACAAGAAACTGTCTATCTCTGTCTTAAATAGACTCAACAACTTGGCCTTCACAGTCATCAGTGGCAATAAGTTTCACAGACTAACCACCCTCTGGTTGAATTAATTCCTCCTCATCTCAGTTCTAAAAAATTGTCCCTTTATCCTGAGGCTATGCCCTCTAGTCCTGATTTCTCCTACTAGTGGAAACTCCTTCTCCATGTCTACTCTATCCAAGCCTGTCAGTATTCTGTAATTTTCAATAAGGTCTCCCCTCATCCTTCTAAGCTCCATCATGTGCAGTCCCAGAGTTCTCAACCACTCCTCACCTGACAAGACCTTCATCTCTGGGATCATTTTTATAAACCTCCTCTGGACCCTCTTCGACACCACCACATTGTTCCTTCAATGTGGGACCCAAAACTGTTCACAATGCAGTCTGACCTGAGCGTCATACAGCCTCAGTAGTACACCTCTACTCTTGTATTCTAGCTCTCTTTAAATAAATGCTAACATTGCATTTACCTTCCCAACTGCCAACTGAACAAGCATGTTAATCTTAAAAGAATCCTGAATTAGGACTCCGAATCCCTTTGAATTCACATTTCTGAAATCTTTCTATTTTTAGAAAATATTCTATGCCTTTTTTCTTCTTATCATAGTGCACAACCTCACACTTCACAACATTCTACTCCATCTGCCACTTATTTGCCCACTGTCCTAGTCTGTTCAAGTCCTTCTCGGCTTCCCTGCTGCCTGAACACTTTCTATCCCTCCATCCATCTTTGCATTGTCTGCATACTTGTCCAGGTCATTTATGTATAATGTGAAGAGTTGTGACCCCTGTTGATCTTCACTAGTCACTGGTTGCTATTTGGAAAAAAAACCCCTTCATCCCCACTTCTGCCAGTCAGCCAATCCTCTATCCATGCCAGTACTTCTCCCCCAACATCATGGGTTGTTGTCTTATTTTGCGGTCTCCTAAGCAACACCTTATTAAAGGCCTTCTGGAAATCCAAATAGATCAGGTTCTCTGGCTCTCCTTTGCCTAAATCACTCATTATCTCCTCAAAGAATCTGAACAGATTTATCAAACATGAGCTCCCCTTGATGAAGCCATGCTGACTCACCCCTATTTTACCATGTATATCTAAGTACCCTGCAATCTCATACTTAATATATGAACTTTAAAATCTTACAAAAGACTGAAGTCAGGTTAACTGACCTTTGGTTTCCTGTCTTCTACCCTCCCTTCCTTCTTAAATAAGGGTGTTACATTAACCATCATTTAGTCCTCTGGGACCCTTCCTGACTCCAGGGACCACTGAACAATCACCACCAATACCTCCACACTCTCCGTAGCTATTTCCTTCAGAGTTCTGGGGTTGGTAGTACATCTGGTCCAGGTGATGTATCCACCTTCAGAGGCTGAAGCAGTTCGTGTCAAAATGCAGCTCGAACCGACAAATAACAAGTAGCATTTGTAACACACAAATGGTGACAGGCAATGACCATCTCTAGTAGGATAGAAATAAACCATCATCCCTTAACATTCAACTACATTACTATCGCTGAACTCTCCATCATTAACATCCTGGGGGGGGTTATCACGTGCCAGAAGCTGAACTAGGTGTGCCGTATAAATACCGTGGCTATAGAGCAAGACAGAAGTTTGGAATTTTGCAGGGAGCAACTCACCACCTAATTCCCCAAATCCACCATCTGTAAGGCATAAATCAGAAGTTTGAAGGAAAGCTCATGCATTCCTTTCACCACCGACACTCTGTAGCAGCAGTGTGTGCGGTTCAGAAATTCACCAAGACTCCTTGAACAGCACCTTCTAAACCCAAGAACATTGCCACTTGGAAGGCTTGGGACAGATATTCATGGAAGCACTTCCCCCACCTGCAAGCACCTATCCACACCACCCATCATCTTGACCTGGAAATAATTTTCCATACCTTTACATTACCCCTTGTGGCAAACTGAAGACTGGCAAATGCAATGTCAAACATCTCCCAATGTCTGAAAACCATGTTCTCATGGTCCAGTAAGCTGCACTACCACACTGAGACTAAATTGCCAATAAATATATCATAGTTTCTAAACTATGATTTAACAATCAAAACTCAGATTAAACTGCTCATTCCAGATTCCCTAAATAATGGTTTAATATTCACTACTTAGATCAACAATGGCTTGTCCAAGTAAACGAAAAGGAGATCTATCTGATATCACATTCTACCTGCACTTAACTATCTGAGAGAAAGTGCATCTGTTTGTGAGAAGCAACTTTCTTGAAGTTTGTGCTGATCAACTGTTTCTAAACAGTTTCAGGCTTACTGTTATGGATTTTATTATCTGAGTCTCAAAGACTACAAGCTTTCAAATGAAGCTAATATCCTTCAGGGTCTAGCTACCAAAAACAAACCAGTCACATGGAAGGTGATGATAGAGGAGAGATGGCAATTTATATAGAACATAGAACAGACAATGTTACAAGGCAGTACAGGCCCTTCGGCCCTCGATATTGCACTGACCTGTGAAACTAATCTGATGACCATCTTACCTATACCATTCCATTGCTATCCATGTGTATATTCAATGCCCATTTAAATGCCCTTAATGTTGGCGAGTCTACTACTGTTGCAGGCAGGCCTTGCTATGCCTCTACTATTCTCCAAGTTAAAAAAAACTACCCTGATATCTGTCCTAAATCTATCACCCCTCAATTTAAAGTTATGCCCCTTTGTGTTATACTTCACCATCTGAGGAAAAAGGCTCTCACTGTCCATTCTATCCAGCCTTCTGATTATCTTATACGTCTCAATTAAGTAATCTCTTCTTCTCTCCAATGAAATCAGCCTCAGTTCCCTCAGCATTTCCTCGTAAGACCTTCCTTCCATATCAGGCAACATCCTAGTAATCTCCTTTGAACCCTTTCCAAAACTTCCACATCCTTCCTTTAATATGATGACCAGAACGGCATGCAATACTCCAAGTGCAGCCTTACCAGTGTCTTGTATGGCTGAAGCATGATCTTGTGGCTCCGAAACCCAATACCCCTACCAATAAACACCTACACGCCATATCCCTTATTAACAACCTTATTAACCTGGGTAGCAACTTTCAGGGATTTGTGCACCTGGACACGGAGATCTCTCTGTTCATCTACACTGCCAAGAATTTTACCATTAGCCCAGTACTCTGCATTCCTGTTACTTCTTCTGAAGTGAACTACCTCACACTTTTCCACCTTAAACTCCATTTGCCACTTCTCAGCCCAGCTCTGCATTTTATCTATGTCCCTCTGTAAACCACAGCATCCAGCACTATTCACAACTTTGCCTACCTTAGTGTCATCTGCAAATTACTAACCCATCCTTCTACACCCACAGTTTATATTTCTACCAGCCAGTGGATTTGATTAAAAATTATTATTTTTTACAGGTTGGGAAAGGATTTGGAGAATAAATATGCTTAACAAGGAAAGCATTTTATTTTATTCCAAGGAATGAAAAGTTATTTAGATCAGCTATGTAAAGTGTTATGGCTCATTATGGCCAACAGTGTATGAAGTTGACTGGGATGAGACAGAATTCTATTAGCACCAGGGTTACTAATCACATAAAAGACTCAATTTAAAATACTTTGAATAAGAATTATAAGAATCACAAGATGCCATGTTGCTTCAGTGCCAGATGACAGATCAGGGTATCAGCGTAAAGTACTACATTTGCTCTGTCTTTATGTTGTTTTTCTTTATTGTAATAAAGACCTCATAGCCAAACCTGAAGTATATGTTTCTTCAGTGTAAGCAAGATTGATTGGCAGTCTATACCTGTTCTAGTGGCAAAATGACAGCTTACCAGCCTTGAGGTACGCTGGACCCAACTGCCATGAGCAGTCAAGAAGCCAGTCTGGATTTACTCACATCAATGCTTGGAATTTGGACTATCACATTTAATGATGGGACTACAAAAACAAACACTGGATTCAAATATTAACATGAATTTCTGTATTTCTGCATTATTTTGCTATTATAATTTTGAAAATCAAAATACTTTTGAATACTGTCATTATCCTCTAATAATAAATTTCTGTAAAACTCTTCATACTGTTTAGTACGGAATTGTAGATTGGGCTCTGATTATCCACAAGGAGTGTATGACTATGGAAATCACCTCATGTCAGGTAAATTTAATTCAGAATTCTATTTTGAACAATTCTTTTTGAATGTAGACCATGGTAACAGGTGCATTGTAAATATTCAAATAAACATAAAATGGCCACCTGAGAAAAAAATGTTTATAAAATATTTTATTTTGCAGCTTTCCATCAAAATCTTCAAACCTACTTATGGTTGAATGCTTGCCACTAATTAAACTGACATGGCCATACATATTCTGAATAACAGAAAAATTAAAATGCAACAACTAGCTTTTTTATGTTTGTAATAGGTGCAGAGTCATATTCATATTACAATATAAAGCATTGTTCCCTTTTTGTGGGATTGGAAGGACGAGACAAAACTACAATCTAAAATATTTGCTACAAAATATTTTTTTCAATATTAGCTTAAATGCTATTTATTTATGTTCCAGATCCTATACTAGAGTAATGTTCATCTATTCTTTGGGATTTTCACATTTTGTAATGTGAATCAAAAATTACAATGAGTCAGTAAAGCTGCATTATTGAACTGATCAATTCATTTGTTGAGCATTTCTTCCTAGTTAATGCTGTCAATGCGTGGGTAAACGTTATGGGCATGACCTTTCAGGATTATGAGGAAGCCAATAGAACCTGGCTGACAATCAAATGAATTCAGATAGACCACCAAAAGGGGAATGACTCCTTTCAGACAACAATAGAAAGATCAAGTGTTTTCAATTTATTTTGATTCAACTTCTAATTAATAGTTCCTTCATGGAATCTTTTTTTTTTACAAGCCAATTTAAAAATGGACCAGTTAAAAAAATTCAACTTTTCCTGCAAAATCATTAGTGTTCCTCATTAAACATATATCTGGAAATATAAATTAAGTTTTAACATCTTAGGTGGAACTTTTCCATTTGATGTTAAAGTATTTTGTCAAGTGAGATTCATGATGTCTGATTTGCTTTTGTTCAGAATGACTTCTCTCATGCAATCTTCTGCTCTTCATCTCATTAGCTATACAACTGGGCACTTTGGCTCCCATTTCATGGAATCATGTGACAGGAAAGACAGAAGTGTTTGCCACTGCCAAGATCTTCTGCCATCATAACACCTGTACCATTTTTAAAGTCCAGCTGCACAACACTTCAGACACTGCAAGCTGGGAACAACCCCTCATAGTTGATCATACTTGACCATTTTCACTAAAGGCATGGTCCAGAAAGCAAATCTCTCTCCCTGCTTCCTGGGCATGGACCTGATGGATGAAGGTGGTGGAGAGGAGAGCCCTCCTTTTTCTTGTGGACTGCTATAAGAGGACATGCATCAGAAAAGATTTATCCTGTGCAGTAATCTGTTAGAATTTGAATGGCCAAGGACTATTTAAAGGAAAATTAACAACTTTATTTCTTAAAGTATAACAGAGAATAATTAACTAACCACTATTTACAATTTCTTTCTCTAACCTATGTTTTATCTTTCCTTCTATAATACTAGTCTGATAAAACTCCCAACTAAGATTTACAAAACAACATTTCTTATCTCAAAACCAGGCAGCTGGCAGTTCTTGTCTTCGGATCTTCCTGTGTCTTCTTTTCTCCTTGTTAGGAATTTCTGCATCACAGGTTACTGATCGAAAAGGTCCTTTTAAGAGAGATGTTTTTTCAAATCGTCTGGTACATGCTAGGACTTAGCAGTTCTCCTCTCAACTGTTCAATTTCCGCCCAGTCCTATATCCCAGAGCATCGGATTGTGTCATTGGCTTTTAAGATTGTCAATATACTCAATTCAAGCTCGATTGAAAATTGGTAATTTTTATCGGGGTATAATTTAAACAGATTGGCCGAATTCAAATTTGTTTTTGTCTCCAGGCAATGAACTACTCGAGTTGTTCAACCCAGTGTTACATATATTGTTGCCTTATTAAGGACACTTGGTGCTGTGTCCAGTAGTTCAGCTGCTTTTAGCTGTCTTAAAGGTACACCCACATCTTCATAACAGCCTATTAGCCTTTCCTGCATTTCCCACTCTCTATAAGAGGACACCTCATGACCTCTCCTGCTTACCCATCATAATAACTGCTCTTCCATTCATTTCCAACAAACTCAATCACTTTCTTTACCTCATTGCAAGAAAACTTGACCCATTCAAGACTAGTGCAGAGTGGGGAAACAGGAAGTTCTCAACGATCAACCAACACAGTAAAATTTCATTGTACTGCACTGCGTTGTTTTTCCAGTAATGCTCGTGCTATCTTATTCTTAATTTACACAAATAGTTCCCTCTCCTTTTATTAAGCAGGTGCTAACAGCGTCCAGTGAACCTCCACTAGGAAGAGGTCAACACTGGAAACCCTCAGTTTCACCTCTGAGAAAGAAGCCCCTGAAGCTTCAGAGGCTGGATTGGTATGGCTTTTATCTGCATTATCCAGTAACTCAGAGACTTTCACCTTTGGACCTTCTCCATCTGGATTAGACTTGGGAGCATAATCTGGTGAGCACAACATGGTCACATCTTGACAGTTTGTCAAGGAAGAAACATCTCCGGTCTCCAAGACCCAGAGATCTATCTGAGACCAGGCACCTGCTCAACCTTAGGCAGAAGATGACCTCATAGTCTTGGCCATTAAGGACTTTGTCAAAGTGCACAGGCAGGCCCAGGAAAAGCAGACAGGTTGGTCAGAGGCTATCAGAAATCTGGAGCATATGTGCGCTTAGCTGTCTCCATGGACAAGTTGAAGACTGTCATGAGAACCAGTCCAGCCCACTCAGAGTCTGTCTTATACGTGCACAGACCTGCACTCCATCAATCTAGCCATGACAATGTAATGACTTGGCAAGCATCATAAGACCATAAGAAATAGGAACAGGAATAGGCCGTTCAGCCCCTTGAGCCAGTTCTGCGGCTCAACAGGAACATGGCTGATCAGACATTCCTCACATCTACTCTGCCCTTTCACCATAATCCTTAATTCCTCTAATGATCAAGAATCTATTTATCTTAGACTTTAATTTACACAAGGACTCTGCCCTCACTGCTCTCTGTGGGAATGAGTTCCAAATACCCTCAACCTTCTGAGAAGAGAAATACCTCATCTCAGTTTTAAATTGAAGCTCCTTTATTCTGAGACTATGCCCTCCGGTCCCAGATTCTCCCATGAGGGGAAACATCCTCTCATTCTGTCCAAGAATTCCTGTTTGTTTCAATAGTGTCATAGAGTTGTACAACATGGAAACAGACCCTTTGGTCCAACTCATCCATGCCAACCAGGTATCCTAAATGAATCTAGTTCCTCTTGCCAGCATTTGGCCCATATCCTTCTAAACCTTTTCCATTTATGTACCCATCTAGATGCCTTTTAAATGGTGTAATTGTATCTCTTCCTCTGCCCGTTCATTCCATAGATGTACCATGCTCTGCGTGAAAAGATTGCCCCTTGGGTCGCTTTTATATCTTACCCCTCTCACCTTAAATGCATGCCCTCCAGTTTTGGACTCCACTATCCTGGAAAAAAGATCTTGGCTATTCACCTTATCCATGTCCCTCATGATTTAATAAACTTCTTTATGGTCACCTTAGACCTCTGAAACCTCAGGAAAAATACCCCTGGCCTGTTCAGCCTCTCCCTTTTGCTAAAATTCTCCAATCCCAGCAATATCCTATAAATCTTTTCTGCACTCTTGCAAATTTAACAATATTTTTTCCGATAGCAAGCAGACTGAATTGAATGCAGGATTCCAAAAGTGGCCTAACTAATGTCTTGTTTACAACATGACATCCCAACTCTTATACTCAATCCACTGACCAATAAAAACAAATGTACCAATTACCTTATTCACTAACCTGTCTACCTGTGACTCTACCTTCAAGGAACCGCAAGGTTTCTTTGTTCAGCAGCACTCCCCAGGACCTTACCATTAAGTACATAAGTCCTGCCCTGATTTGCCATACCAAAATGCAACCTCACACTTACCTAAATTAAACCCCATCTGTCTCCCTTCAGCCCATTGGCCCATCTGATCAAGGTCCCATTGTACTCTGATGTTTCTCCAGTTCCATTCCGCCTACATTCACATCCAAATTATTGATATAAATGATAAAAAGCAGTGGAAACAGCACTGATCGCAATGGCACACTGCTGGTCACAGGTCTCCAGTCCAAAAAACAACCCTCACCACCCCCCTCTGTCTCTTACCTTCAAGCCAGTTGTGTATCCAAATGGCTAGCTCTCCCTGCATTCCATGTGTTCTAATTTTTGTTTGGCAGTCTACAGTGCAGAATCTTGTTGACTGCCTTGCTGAAGTTCATACAGACGATATCCACCACACTACCTTCATTAATCTTCTTTGTCACGTCTTCAAAAAACCCAATCATATTAGTGAGGAATGATTTCCCATGCAAAAGCCCAAGTTGACTATTCCTAATAAGTCCTTGCTTTTCCAAATATATGTAAGTCTTGTCCCTTGAATCCCCTCCAACAACTTATCCACTTATCTACCACAGACATCAGGTTCACCAGTCTGTAGTTCCCTGGTTTTTCCTTACCACCTTTCTTAAATAATGGCACCACATTAGCCACCCTCCAGCACTTCAGCACTTCACCTATGGCTATTGATGATTTAAGTATCTTAGAAAGGGGTCCAGCAATCACTTCCATAGCTTTCTATGAAGTTCTGGGATACACCTGATCAGGTTCTGAGGATTTATCCGCCTTTGCACATTTTAAGAAATCCAACACCACCTCCTCGGTAATATGGACACTTTTTGAGATGCCATTATTTATTTCTCCAATTCTCTAGTTTTCATGTTGCCCACCAGAGTATATACTGACCTGAAATACTTGTTTAGTATCTCACCTGTTTCCTGTGGTTCCACATATAGTTGGTCTTGTTCATCTTTAAGGGGCCCTATCTCTCCCGAGCTACTCTTCTGCATTTAATGTATTTGTAGAATCTCTTCAGATTCTCCTTAATCCTATTTGACAAAGTTATCTCATGTCCCTTTTTTGCCCTCCTGATTTCCCTCAAGTATGTTCCTACCACCCTTACACTCCTCAAGGTATTCACTTGATCCCAGCTGTCTATACCTGTCATATGCTTCTTTTTATTTTGACCAGTGCCTCAATTTATCTAGTCATCTAGCACTCCCTATAGCTAACAGCCTTGCCCTTCACACTAAAGGGAACATATTGGCTCTGGATTCTCGTTATCTCATTTTTGAAGGCCTCCTATTGTCCAATCATGCAAATAGCCTCTCACAATCAGGTTTTGAAAGTTCTTGCCTAATACTGTAAAAATTAGCCTTACCCCAATTTAGAACTTTTAGATCACCGCTCATTCTTCTAGACACCATGAGTAAACCTGTTTAGTCTTTGCTCATAACACAATCCCTGCATTCCAGAGATCATCCTAGTGAATCTTCTCTGATCTGCCTCCAACTAAATGATATCTTTCCTTAATAAGGGGATCAAAACTACTCACAGTACTCCAGATGATGTCTCACCAGCACCTAATACAGTTGCAGTAAGAGTTCCCATACTCCTTTACTCCAACCCCCTTGAATTAAGGCCAACATTCCATTCGCCTTTGATTACCTGCTGCATCTGTGTGCTAGTTTTCTGTGGTTTGTGCACAAGTACCCCAAGTCCCTTTGTGTTGTAGCTTTCTATAGTTTTTCTCCATTTAAGAAATATTCTGTCTTTTGTTCTTCCTTACAAAATGAGCAACTTCATATTTTCTCATACTAAACTCCATTTGTCAACTTTTTGCCCATTTATTTAACTTATCAATATGTCTCTGTAAACTGTTTGTATCTCCTTTGCAACTTGCCTTTCTACTCATTTTTGTGTCATCTGCAAATTTAACTATTATACATTCATTTTGTTTCTCGGAGTTATTAATAGAAATTGTGAACAGTTGTGGTCCCAGCACTGAGCACTGTGGAACCCTAATGATCACAGGTCCCCAAGAAAAAGCACTCCTTATTTCCCACACACTGCCTCCTGCACATGAGTCACTTTCCTGCCCATACCAATGTACTACCTCCAACTGAGTTGTATTTTATGAATTAATCTTTTGTGAGGTGCTTTAGAACATAGAACATAGAACATAGAACAATACAGCACAGAACAGGCCCTTCGGCCCACAATGTTGTGCCGAACATTTGTCCGAGCTTAAGCATCTATCCATGTACCTATCCAATTGCCGCTTAAAGGTCACCAATAATTCTGACTTTGCCACTCCCACAGACAGCGCATTCCATGCCCCCACCACTCTCTGGGTAAAGAATCTACCCCTGACATCCCCCCTATACCTTCCACCCTTCACCTTAAATTTATGTCCCCTTGCACCCGGGGAAAAAGTCTTTGACTGTCTACTGTATGTTTTCCCCTGATCATCTTTTAAACCTCTATCAAGTTACCTCTCATTCTTCGCCTTCCAATGAGAAAAGGCCTAGCACTCTCAACCTATCCTCGTACGACCTATTCTCCATTCCAGGCAACATCCTGGTAAATCTCCTCTGCATCCTCTCCAAAGCTTCCACATCTTTCCTAAAGTGAGGTGACCAGAACTGCACACAGTACTCCAAATGTGGCCTTACCAAGGTCCTGTACAGCTGCATCATCACCTCACGACTCTTGAATTCAATCCCTCTGCTAATGAACGCTAATACACTATAGGCCTTCTTACAAGCTCTATCCACCTGAGTGGCAACTTTCAAAGAGCTATGAACATAGACCCCAAGATCCCTCTGCTCCTCCACCTTACTAAGAACTCTACCGTTAACCCTGTATTCCTCATTCTTATTTGTCCTTCCAAAATGGACAACCTCACACCTGACAGGGTTGAACTCCATCTGCCACTTTTCAGCCCAGCTCTGCATCATATCTAAGTCCCTTTGCAGCTGACAACAGCCCTCCTCACTATCCACAACTCCACCAATCTTCGTATCGTCTGCAAATTTACTGACCCACCCTTCGACTCCCTCTTCCAAATCATTAATAAAAATTACAAATAGCAGAGGACCCAGAACTGATCTCTGCAGAACTCCACTTGTAACTGGGCTCCAGGCTGAATATTTACCATCTACCACCACTCTCTGACTTCGACCGGTTAGCCAGTTCTCTATCCAACTGGCCAAATTTCCCACTATCCCATGCCTCCTGACTTTCCACATAAGCCTACCATGGCGAACCTTATCAAATGCCTTACTGAAATCCATGTACACTACATCCACTGCTCTACCCTCACCCACATGCTTGGTCACCTCCTCAAAGAATTCAATAAGACTTGTAAGGCAAGACCTACCCCTCACAAATCCGTGCTGGCTGTCTCTAATCAAGCAGCATCTTTCCAGATACTCATAAATCCTATCCCTCAGTACTCTTTCAATTACTTTGCCTACCACTGAAGTAAGACTAACTGGCCTGTAATTCCTGGGGTTATCCCTATTCCCTTTTTTGAACAGGGGCACAACATTCGCCACTCTCCAGTCCCCTGGTACCACCTCAGTTGACAGTGAAGACGAAAAGATCATTGCCAACGGCTCTGCAACTTCCTCTCTTGCTTCCCACATAATCCTAAGATATATCCCATCAGGCCCAGGGGACTTGTTTATCCTCAAGTTTTTCAAAATGCCCGACACATCTTCCTTCCTAACAAGTATCTCCTCTAGCTTACCAGTCTGTTTCATACTCTCCTCTTCAACAATACGGTCCCTCTCATTTGTAAATACTGAAGAAAAGTACTCATTCAAGACCTCTTCTATCTCTTCCGACTCAATACACGGTCTCCCACTACTGTCCTTGTTCGGACCTACCCTCGTTCTCGTCATTCTCATCTTTCTCACATACGCATAAGAGGCCTTGGGGTTATCCTTGATCCTACCTGCCAAAGATTTTTTAGCTCTCCTAATCCCTTTCTTCAGCTCCCTCCTGGCTATCCTGTATCCCTCCTATGCTCTGTCTGAACCTTGTTTCCTCAACCTTATGTAAGCCTCCTTCTTCCTCTTTACTAAACATTCAACCTCCCTCGTCAACCAAGGTTCCCTCACACGACCATCTCTTTCCTGCCTGACAGGTACATACATATCAAGGACACGTTGTATCTGTTCCTTGAAAAAGTTCCATATTTCAACGACATCCTTCCTTAACAGCCTATGCTCCCAACTTACGCTCCTCAGATCCTGTCTTGCAGCATCGTATTTACCCTTCCCCCAATTGTAAAACCTACCCCATTGCACACACCTATCTCTCTCCATAACTTGAATGAGTACTTTGTTATAAACATCTCCTGGAAATCCAGATGCAACACAGTTACTGGTTCCCCTCTATTCACCCTGGTTGAGATTTTCTCAAAAAACTCTGGTCAGGCATGATTTCCCTTTCATGACTGTGCCTTGATTACAGTCCTTCATGTCACAGTTGAAGGATCCTTGACATCTGGGGTTATTTGCTGTTAAAGAGTTGGTTGCCTATGAAAGGTGAGATATGTTTTTCCAGGTGATTGCAAAACCTGTAGATGTTGAAGTTGAGAAGAGTGAGCCTGCCTCTGGAGAGGCACTTCAGTTGGACTAAAGTGAGAGAGATGAGCAGCCTCCTCCAACATCTCAAGGATGAAATAGGTTGTAATCATCTCTTGCAAGTGATGGACTCCTTGACTGCAGATAGCCTCAGATTTTAAGGGTCCTTGAATTGTGACATTGAGGACATCAGCCAAGGCACTGCAGTTTCATGGGGACAACACTGAGGCTAAGCACTGTGCAGGGTTTGTACTAAGTCCTGGTCTGAACACAACATTCCACACTTAGACCCATCCATGTGAGTGAGAGTAGCAATCAGGAATTATTCCACATCCCTTCAAGGAAAGATTTATTCTATGTATCCAGCTTTTTAAGAGAGTGTATCACCATTCAATGCTGACAGCTAACTGTTCTCCCTCATAGCAAATTGGTCTACTGACAGCTGTCTCTCGCAGATTCAGTGTTCTACAGGATGCTCAAGCATTTCAGGGCAGCTTAGCAGTCTAAGCAAACTCTGTAATGTTGAAACTATACCAATCAAAAAGAGATTCATGCCACAACATTTGGATCTGATACGCAGAGTGAAGTCTTAAGAGCTACCTAGTGATAGCACCAGCAATGCTAGTTCACCCTCTTGCAAGCTGCTACAGAAGACAAAATTGTATAATTTTTGGTATCACTGAAGAAAATGACCAAAGATCCACGTGACATGAACCAAATGATAATGAATGCATAATTTTTTTGTTGCTTTGTGTTTTATTGATGCTTTGATTCCAGAATTTATAATGAGGAAATGAAAGTGCACAACCTTCGAATTACATTAGTTTTCATTATTAGGTGTAAAATCAAGACAACGTGAGGCAGCAATGAACATCAATGAAATTCAGCAGGAAGGAGGCAGAAGCCAATCACATGTTTATGAGGCCTGTCCCAGAGAACATCAGTTTATCAGCAGTGATCAGGGTAATTCAGTATTAAAGCTGTAGGATTGGACCAGAGTCTTTAATGAAAATAAATGATTCATATTGATGCACATTTTTCTTAAGATCCAAATTTAATTCAAGATTTACCGTCCTTTACCGAGAATGTTTTCAATTGCCTACAATGTTGTGCTGAGCTTTGTTAGTGACAGTATTGAGGACATGTAAAATAAATGCTTTTATCCTTGGACAATCTTTAAACTGCAATAATTTTCATTATGTAGGTGAAAATGCAAGACAACATGAAGCAGCTGTATACATCAATGAAATTAAGCAGGAAGGAAGAAGAATGCGATCACCTTTTGGGGCTTGTTCCAGAGAATATCAGTATATCGACAGTGTTCTGGGTAATTCAGTAATAAAGCTGTAGGTCTGGAGAATCGAGATAAGCAGTGAAATATTTTGTTCGATTGTGCTCACAATTCCATTCCTGGTCTTCTTTCAGCTATATACACTCTGGAACTCTCCATCCTGTCATCCTCTCTGTGTGCTTTCAAGATGTTGCTAAAGCTCCTGGAGTATTTTAGCACATTGGAGATTTATGTGACTGCAACTTGTTGTTGACTACTTGGGGTAATAGGACCTTGGTTTGCATTTCTACCAAAGGCTGTTGCCTGAGTCAGGTTGGCACCTCATCTGCTACCAGACTCAATGTCATTCAAATTGAAATTGGTGGAGAATTGTAAATGGAACTGACCCAGATTATACAATCACCTGCTTTGTTTCCACTCATGGAAACACTCTGCCATAACCAACTTTTCAGAAAGTAGAGATGAATTTGTGTACATTACTATGTATAGTTGAAATAGAAAGTGACTCCAAAATGGGTAAAAAAAACTCCAATTATTCCTTATCAATTTATTCACTCACAGGAGGTGGCCATTGCTGGCTGGCCAGCATTTATTACCTGTTCCTAGTTTCCCTTGAGAAGGTGGTGATGAGCTACTGCAGTTCATGGACTATAGGTGGATCTACAATGCTGTTAAAAAGGAATTCCAGGCTTGTGAATAATTTCACTGAAGAAACGATGATATATTTCCTAGTCAGGGTAATGTGGGGCTTGGAAGGGAGCTTGCAAGTTGTGTTTCCATGTTTCTGCTGTCTTTGTCCTTTAGATTGTACTGATTAAAATCTGATTGAAGATTTGTAGCTCGGGTATCCGTTGTTGTGGTTCTGCTCGCCGAGCTGGAAGTTTTTGCTGCAAACGTTTCGTTCCCTGGCTAGGGAACATCATCAGTGCGGTGGGAGCCTCGTGTGAAGCGCTGCTTTGATGTTTCTTCCGGTATTTATATTGGTTTATACCATGCAAGGACTGCACAAAACACTATATAGGACAAACAGGAAGACAGCTAACAATCCGCATCCATGAACATCAGCTAGCCACAAAACGACACGACCAGCTATCTCTAGTAGCCATACACTCAGACAACCAGCAACATGAATTTGACTGGGAAAACACCACTATCATAGGACAAGCCAGACAGAGAACAGCCAGAGAATTCCTAGAAGCATGGCATTCATCCCCAAACTCCATCAATAGACACATTGACCTGGACACCATATACAAACCACTACAGCTGAAACTGGCACCCGGAAACGGCAAGAACATCCATCAACAGACACATCGACCTGGACCCCAGATACAAATCACTGCAGCTGAAACTGACACCCGGAAGCGGCAAGAACAAACCAATATAAATACCGGAAGAAACATCAAAGCAGCGCTTCACACGAGGCTCCCACCGCATTGATGATGTTCCCTAGCCAGGGAACGAAACGTTTGCAGCAAAAACTTCCAGCTCGGCGAGCAGAACCACAACAGATTGTACTGACCATAGGTTTGGATGGTGCTGTCTAAAGATCTTTGGTAAATTTCTGTAATGCATCTTGTAGATGAAATGCCTGTTGCTGTTGAGTATCAGTGGTGGAGAGACTGGATGTTCGTGGATGTCATGCTAACCAAGTAGGCTGCTTTGGGTGGTGTCAAGCTTCTTCAGTGTTGTTGGAGCTACACTCATCCAGGTAAATGGGGAGTATTCCATCGACTCCCAACTTGTGCCTTGTTGATGGTGGACAGGCTTTAGGGAGTTAGGAGTTGAGTTGCATGCTGTAGCTTTCCTAGCCTCTGACCTACTCTCATAGCCACTGCATTTATATGGTGAGTCTAGTTCTATTTCTAGTCAATGGTAACCCTCCAACATGTTTGACAGTGATGGTCTTGCCATTGAATGTCAAGGAGTGGTGGTTAGATTGTCTCTTATTAATGATGGTCATTGCCTGGTAATTATGTGGCACAAATTTACTTGCAACTTGACCAGCCTAAGCCTAGTCTTGCTACATTTGGATATGGACAGCCTCAGTATTTGAGGAGTTGCAAAATGTTGCTGAATATTATACAAGCATTGGTGAACATTCCCGCTTCTGACCATATGATAAGCAGCTGAAGATGGTTGTGCCCAGGACACCACGCTGAAGAATCCTGCAGAGATGTCCTGGAGGATGACCTCCAACAATCACAACCATCTTTCTGTTTGGCAGTTTTGACTCCAAACAGCAGAGCTAATTCCCATTTACTCCAGTTTTGCTAGGGCTCCTTGATGCCACATTCAGTTAAGACAGTCACTCTCGCCTCACCTCTGGAATTCAGTTCATTTTGTCTATGTTTGAACCAAGATGAGGTCAGGAGCTGAGTGGCCCTGGCAGAACCCATACTTGGCATCACTGAGCAGATTATTGTGAAGCAAGTAATGCTTGGTAGGACTGTGAATGACACCTTCCATCACTTTACTGATGACCTAGAAGAGGCTGAATGAATGGTAATTCGTTGAGTTGGATTCATCCTACTTTTCATGCACAGGACACATCTGGCCAATTTTCCCCATTGTCAGGTGGATGCCAGTGATATAGGTGCTGGATCCGCTTACCAGGGTCCATTGCAAGTTCTGGAACACAAAGCTTCAGTATTGTCACTAGAATGTTTTCAGGGGCTTTGCTGCATCCAGTGTCTCCAACCATTTCTTGATATCATGTGGAGTGAATTGAATTAGCTGAGGACTGGCATCTGGGGTGCTGGATGGAGGCTGAGGTGGATCATCCACTTAGCATTTCTGGCTGAAGATTGTTGCAAATGCTTCAGCTTTATCTTTTACACTGATGTGATTTGTTGTTCAGTCATTGAGGATATTTATAAAGCCTCCTTCTTTAGTGTGTTGTTTAGTTGTCCACTACCATTCCTGACTGGATGTGGCAGGACTGCAGAGCTTAGATCTTATTGTTGGCAGTGAGATCATTTAATTTCTGTCTATCATTAGCTGCCTATGCTATTTGACATGAAAATAGTCCTGTTTTGCAGCTACACCATGTTGACACCTCATTTTTAAATGTGCCTGGTGACGTTCCAGGCAATGCCGTTATTGCACCCTCCATTGAACCAGGGTTGATCCTTTGGCTTCCTGGTAATGGTTGAGTGTGGGATATATCAAGCTATGAAATTACAGATTTTGTTGGAGTATGCGTCTGCTGCTATTGATGGCCCACAGCACCTCATGGACACCCAGTCTTGCGTTGCTAGATCTGTTCGAAGTCTGTACCATTTAGCACAGTAATAGTGCCACACCGCGTGATGGAAATTATTCTCAATGGAAGATGGGACGTTGACTCCACAAGGACCATGCAGTGATCACTCTTATTAATACTGTCATGGATAGAAGATTGGTAAAGATGAGGTTAAGATGTTTCTCCATCTTATTGGTTCCCTCACCAGATCCAGTCTAGCAGCTATGTTCGTTTAGACCTGATCAGTTTGATCAATAGTGCTACTACAGAGCCATTCTTGGTGGTTGACTTTCAAATAACCTTGGATACATTTTGTATTCTCACCACCCTCAGTGCTTGCTCCAAGTGTTGTACAACATGGAGGAAATTTCCTTGCCCATGTTTGATTTGATGCTTAGAGAGTTTATCATGTCTGCAGTTATAGAGTCATAGAGTCATAGAGATATACAGCATGGAAACAGACCCTTCGGTCCAACCCATCCATGTCAACCAGATATCCGAACCCAATCTAGTCCCACCTGCCAGCACCCAGCCCATATCCCTCCAAACCCTTCCTATTCATATACCCATTCAAATGCCTCTCAAATGTTGCAATTGTACCAGCCTCCACCACATCCTCTGGCAGCTCAATCCATACACATACCACCCTCTGCGTGAAAATGTTGCCCCTTAGGTCTCTTTTATATCTTGCCCCTCTCACCCTAAACCTATGCCCTCTAGTTCTGGACTCCCCCACCCCAGGGAAAAGACTTTGCCTATTTATCCTATCCATGCCCCTCATAATTTTGTAAACCTCTATAAGGTCACCCCTCAGCCGCCAACGCTCCAGGGAAAACAGCCTCAGCCTGTTCAGCCTCTTCCTGTAGTTCAGATCCTCCAACCCTGGCAACATCCTTGTAAATCTTTTCTGAACCCTTTCAAGTTTCACAACATCTTTCCGATAGGAAGGAGACCAGAATTGCATGCAATATTCCAACAGTGACCTAACCAATGTCCTGTACAGCCGCAACATGACCTCCCAACTTCTGTACTCAATACTCTGACCGATAAAGGAAAGCATACCAAATGCCTTCTTCACTATCCTATCTACCTGTGACTCCAATTTCAAGGAGTTATGAACCTGCACTCCAAGGTCTCTTTGCCCGAGGACCTTACCATTAAGTGTATAAGTCCTGCTAAGATTTGCTTTCCCAAAATGCAGCACCTCGCATTTATCTGAATTAAACTCAATCTGGCACTTCTCAACCCATTGGCCCATCAGGTCCAGATCCTGTTATAATCTCTACACCTCCAATTTTGGTGTCATCTGCAAACTTACTAACTGTACCTCTTATGCTCGCATCCAAATCATTTATGTAAATGACAAAAAGTAGAAGGCCCAGCACCGATCCTTGTGGCACTCCACTGGTCACAGGCCTCATGTCTGAAAAACAACCCTCCACCACCACCCTCTGTCTTCTACCTTTGAGTCAGTTCTGTATCCAAATAGCGAGTTCTCCCTGTATTCCATGAGATGTAAACTTGCTAATCAGTCTCCCATGGGGAATCTTGTCGAATGCCTTACTGAAGTCCATTTAGATCACATTTACTGTTCTGCCATCATCACTCTTCTTTGTTACTTCTTCAAAAACTCAATCAAGTTTGTGAGACATGATTTCCCATGCACAAAGCCATATTGACTATCCCGAATCAGTCCTTGCCTTTCCAAATACATGTACATCCTGTTCCTCAGGATTCCCTCCAACAACCTGCCCACCACCAAGGTCAGGCTCACTGGTCTGTAGTTCCCTGGCTTGTCTTTATCGCCCTTCTTAAACAGTGGCACCACGTTTGCCAACCTCCAGTCTTCCAGCACCTCACCTGTGACTATCGATGGTACAAATATCTCAGCAAGAGGCCCAGCAATCACTTCTCTAGTTAACATTGAGAACTCTCAGGGCAAGTCCCTCCTGATGCTTTACCACTGTTGCCCTACCTCTGCTGGATGGGACATGTCCAAGGATGGTAATAGGGATGTCTGGTACATTAGATTACTTACAGTGTGGAAACAGGCCCTTCGGCCCAACAAGTCCACACCGACCCGCCGAAGCACAACCCACCCATACCCCTACATTTACCCCTTATCTAACACTACGGGCAATTTAGCATGGCCAATTCACCTGACCCGCACATCTTTGGACTGTGGGAGGAAACTGGAGCACCCGGAGGAAACCCATGCAGACACGGGGAGAACGTGCAAACTCCACACAGTCAGTCGCCTGAGTCGGGAATTGAACCCGGGTCTCAGGCGCTGTGAGGCAGCAGTGCTAACCACTGTGCCACCGTGCCGCCCACATTGTAAGGTATGACTCCATGAGTATGACTACGTAAGGCTAATCCATGAGACAACTGTTCCAATTTTGGCACTAGCCCCCACAAGGACAAAGAATCTTTGAGTTGTTGATGAGGAGGACTTTGCAGGGTTGACAGGGGTCTTTTTACCATTGGCCTTTCTGATGCCTAGGTCGATGCCAGGTTGTCTGTCCGGTTTCATTTTATTTCATATATGGCTGTATTTTATATTAATGAGGACTACTTTTAAAAGTACAGAATAATTTTTATTTGAGAATGCTAACTAAATTGCTTTTTTTGGTTTTCTTAAGGAGATAAGAACTTATCCAAGGAACATGGCGAATTGTCTATAATACCTGAACTTGAAAGAATCCATTCCAATAATGAAGGTATTTAAGAAGCAAAATTGACTTTAACCAAACATTTCAGAACAATGTGCTAGAAGACATTCTGAATGTGCTATTATGTGTGGCAGAAATGGCCTGTGCCTCATATTCTTCTCTGCTGCAAAGAAGCAAGCATCTCTTTAAATATCTTTTTGATAATGAAGGTATTTTCATTGTAAAAGATAAGCATTGAATGATTTACGGGTTGGGAATTCTTTAGCCAAAAACTCACATATGCACTGAGATGTCTACGCACTCCCAAATAGAGAGTTCAAATGTGAATGTGAGTGAGGTCTTTGAGAGATTTAAAGGTGATAGAGAGGAATTTACTTCAATGCATTATGAAGTGTCACAAGTGTAAATTAGTGGGGCAACAAAATGTGAACAGAATATAATCTGTGCTGGGAAGAGATGGGAAATGTGACATACTACAATCAAATGTGACTTGCCAAAGAGTGGATCGGGTCTCTGATGGAAGTGGGATCAAATTGTTTAATATCCGTCGCCATGTGATAGCTAAGCACTCAATCTTTACACCAAGAATGTACATTGTCATCTGGTGTGATAGTTTTAGTTATACTCTAGTTATCAATAATTGTGTTAGTACAGAACCTGAATCCTCAGAATTCAGTTAGGTGTTGACAGTAAGGATGCTAGGGTGATGATATTCAGGAGAAAGGGAGCACTGCAGATGCTGGAGATCAGAATCAGTAAGTGTGTTGCTGGAAAAGCACAGCCGGTCAGGCAGCATTCAAGGAGCAGGAGAGTCGATGTTTCGAGCATAACCTCTTCATCACACATCGGCTCTCCTGTTCCTCGGATGCTGCCTGACTGGTTGTGTTTTTCCAGCACCACATTTTTTGACTGATGATGATATTCACCATACTCTTGTTGCTTTTGTACAAAACGTTATGAAAATAATGACAAGCATCTTTACAGTCTGCTAAAAAAAGGAAGTGCGACAGGTTTTTAATACATTTGTACTCAGTTACAGAGCAGAGATCGTATTTTTATCCTTAATCGCAAGAAGGCAGGGCTGCATTGGGCAAAATTAATGACCCAGCACATCAAATCTATGTTAAACTTGGGTTTGTGGAATCACTATGTTGGAACAAGTCAAAAACTGTGTTGACATAGCACCACATCACCTTCTAGGCAAATGTTTCACATTCAGTTTTAGAATGGAGACCCTATTGGTCTATAGGAAAACACACTCAGTAATTTGTATAAAGTATGACAACAAGGTGAGCAAGAGTGATCAGTACTTCTCTTTTAAACCCGTCTTGTTTGATTGCCATAAATATTTTATTACTTTAAACGTGACTATCACACTTCAATTAAAATTAACTAGATCTAAATGAAGGCACCAGTAAATTTCAAATTTTTCTTAAGTGAAAGAAAGAGGGGATTTATTATCTTTGAAAATGTTTTTAAAATGTTATATAAAACACACAAAAACACAGGTAAGAAGCTGATGAAGGAGAGGGACAAGGTATCTAGTGGAGACAGGAAAGTACAGACATTGCAATTTATAGTTCTTAGAATCTTTGAGTTGTGAGAATTACCCAAATCCTGATTATTCTTTTGTTTCTTTTGCAGTAGCGAAGTTTGCAGATGAGGTTGAGAGAGACAGAGAGAGACAGGCAGAGAAAGTACTTTCCAGTTCTTGTTTTAAGATCCATTTCTCCTTGTCTATACCTTGCTGCCAGAAACAGTGTTGATAAATGTCCAATCATATGCTTCATTCCTGATGAAGGACTTTTGCCCGAAACGTTGATCTTCCTGCTCCTCGGATGCTGCCTGTCCTGCTGTGCTTTTCCAGCACTACTCTAATCTAGACAGCCATTATTGATATCTGTGTTTCAGTATACAAACTCCAAGGAGACAACCTTGATTGATATCAGTGAATTATGAAATGAATAGGGGTTAGAAAACAGAACAAAAGCAGGCTTTTTGCAGATCATCTTTGTTTTTAATATTTCCCAAAGAAGAGAATTAAGTTTCACTACACCTTTTTATAAAATTTAATTGATGAATGAAGACCTCACTGGCTAGGCCAGCATTTATTGCCCATCACTAATGGTCCTGTAAAAAGGTGGTATGATTGCGATATGGTCGGTTACAGTGCTTTTAGGAAGAAGCTTTAGGATTTTGACTTAACATCCGTAAGGAGCAAAGATTTATTTTCAAGTCAAGATGGTATGTGATTTTGACAGAATAGTGTATGATTTGTGCATGATGGTATGTGATTTGGAGGGGAACTTGCAGGTCCTGGTGTTCCCAACTCCGTGTCAAGTTAGTTCCAAGGAAACTCCTAGTCCATAATTAGAATGCAAATTAGGAGTTGGAGTTTGCCTTTTCACACCTTCAGCCTGTACTACCATTCAATAATGTCATGGCTAAATCATAGAATCCCTACACTATGGAAACAGGCCATTTGGCCCAACAAGTCCACACTAACCATCTGAAGAGTTTCCCACCCAAACCCTACCACATTACTCTACATTTCCCGTGATGAATGCACCTAACCTATACATCCCTGAACGCAATAGGCAATTTAGCATGGTCAATTCACCTGACCTGCACATCTTTCGACTATGGAAGGAAACTGGAGTGTCCGGAGGAAACCCACGCAGACACGAGGAGAATATGCAAACTCCACACAGTCACCCAAGGCTGGAATCAAACCCAGGTCCCCGATGCTGTGAGGCAGCAGTGCTAACCACTGAGTCACCCTGTTGTCCACATCAACTTGATTTTCCTGACCAATTCCTTGTATTTTTGTTAACTTTGTTAAATTTTTTTAAGCAAACATGCTGAGAGCTATGGCTAAAAACAGATTTACCGAGTTACGCCACAGATCAGCCATAATCTCACTGAGTGGAGGAATAGCCTCGAGGGGTTGAAATGGCCTAATCCTGTACTTAGGTTTCTGTATCCTTGAGTTCCTTCATGCCCCCAGAAATTCTTTGTTTTGAATGCATTCAATGACTCAGCATATCTAGTCCTCAAAGTAGAGACTTCCAATGAATCACCAATCCTTTGTAAGGAAATTTATCTTCGCCCCTTTCCTAATGATGGTTGGCTCCTCTTGCTGTGTCTATAAATTCCATTTGTGGATATTTCAATGTAAATTAAACAAACATTTAAATGCTTCATATTTGACGCAAGCAAAACCCTGAATGAGGGGGAGAAGTTCTTAATTTAAATATATAATTAATCATTGTTTTGTTTCATGAAGGAAATCGTGTCAAGACATTGCCCCCTAACAATTCAAAAGGACAAAACAGTGAAAATCTTTCAGCTGATGAGTATGCAAATGTTGACAGTGCAACAAATAGAGCCTCATCCACACCACGTCATCTTTTAGGTACTGAAGCTATTAAACATTTTTTGTATACTTGATAGTACTGTTTATAAGGTATCACAGAGTGCTTATCCAGGCTTTCCTAATGAAAAATGGGACTTGTATTCAGCATTGGCTCAAAAATCCCAGCCTCAGGCATATTAAGAATATATTCACAGTGGCAATAATGAGGCAGCAGCACAACACTTGACAATTAATCTTACTTGGCTGCTGGGGCATGGAGATCCTGATATCACGGATGAGTGGTCACGGTCCTCTCCTACTAGGTTAAGGATTTTCACCCTGCAGGAAGTGAGGAAATAAATGTCAACTATGTCACCACCTGTCTTGGCTCTTTCCAGCCTATTCTCCTGGAATGAGACAAAGGGAGGGACTGAGTTAGATGGTGCACTGAGGAAAGACAATGGTGCTCCTCTTAGCCATTCTGTCTAGCAGGACCTGTAAGTCCCAGTCAGCAAACCAGATGCTGAATGGCCTCTGCGTCAGCCAAAAAAAAGGCAAATGCTGGAATCCAGAGTAGACAGGCAGGAGGCTGAAAGAAAACAGCAAGCCAGGCAGCATCAGGAGGTGGAGAAGGTGACATTTTGGGTGTAACCGTTCTTCAAGAATGGAGGTGGGGGTAGGATGAGCTGCAGATAAAGATCTGCAACTCCACCAACCCCACCTCCATTCCTGAAGAAGGGTTATACCCAAACATCAACTTCTCCACCTCCTGATGCTGCCTGGCTTGCTGTGTTCTTCTAGCCTCCTGAATGACCTCTGTGGGTTGTGTCCAGGGCAATTCACTGTGACTGTGAAGAGCAGTTCCTTCCTGGCAGTGACTGATGTGATGCACAGCAGGGGTTTAAAAATGGCTGCAGCAGATGAAATCCCAGAGTGGTGAGTATTTCCACTGCCAGTGAGTTCAAAAGAGCATGAATGGGGAGGCATCAAGGTCTTGTATATAACTAATAAGCTGCATTTTGAAGAAAAACTTAAGAAATCTCACTAGAGCTAATGGAGAAAAATGCTCCATGAACTCCATGAACTTGACAATTTTTGATCAAATTCAACCCTCAGTCTTCAACTTATATTAATGTTCATTATTTAGGTGCAAACAAGAGACAACATGAAAGGCCTTTGTACATCAATGAAATTCAGCAAGAAGGAAGCAGAAAGCAGCCATCAGGTCACGAGGCCTGTTCCAGGGAAAATCAGCATGTTGAGCCCATCATCGTTTATCAGGGTAATTCAATGCTAAACCTAAAGGTCTGCACCAGAGTCTTCAATTAATATAAACTATAATGAGACATATTTCTATTGCTGAAAAAATGACATTGCCAAAATGTTTCTTGCATTCATGAAGATAGATATTAGATTGATAAATTTGTAAAGGGAGCAACAAATTACATTGAATGATAAAAGGGTTGCTGATTGGTTCAGAGCCAACATTGAGTTGTCAATGTGTTACCATGGAGAATGCACCGTAGAGCTAATGTCCTCCGAACCTTTGTTTAATTCAGTAAAAAAAATGCAATGCCTGTCCATGTTTGTTCTATCTGCAGAGGTATCTGAGTATGAATATATGGAGTTTTATCAACCATAAGTGAGTCACAGTTTGAGTCTGACGGATAATATTAATTTGGTTGTATTTCTTAACATCTTCGGGATTGTTCAATAAGCACTGTCTGTTTACTGAATCAAATTTAACGTAAGACATTATATCCTAAAGACTGACAAGTCCCCATGACTGGATGGCCTCCATTCCAGCATCTGACAAGTAGTGGAAACACAGATAACAGATGCATTGGTTATAATCTTCCAAAATTCCTTACATTCTGGACTTGTTCTAGTGGATTACAAAATAGCAAATGTAACCCTTTATTCAAAAAAGGAGAGCGGCACAGATCTGGAACCAAATGCTAATTTTCTTTCCTTTAAATTCCTTCAGGTACATTGTTGGCTAGCCCAGCATTTATTGCCCATTTCTAAATGCCTTGACAATGTGGTGGTTGTTGGTTTCCTGAACAAGTGCATTCTTGGAGTGTAGGAAATCCTAGTTGAAAGTGAGGACTGCAGATGCTGGAGATCAGAGCTGAAAAATGTGTTGCTGGAAAAGTGCAGCAGGTCAGGCAGCATCAAAGGAATAGGAGAATCGACGTTTCGGGTATAAGCCCTTCTTCAGGAATGAGGATGGTGTGCCAAGCAGGCTCAGATAAAAGGTAGGGAGGAGGGACTTGGGGGAAGGGCGTTGGGAATGCGATAGGTGGAAGGAGGTTAAGGTGAGGGTGAGAGGCCGGAGTGGGGGTGGGGGCGGAGAGGTCGGGAAGAAGATTGCAGGTCAAGAAGATGGTGATGAGTCCGAGGGTTGGGACTGAGATAAGGTGGGGGGAGGGGAAATGAGGAAGCTGGAGAAATCTGCATTCATCCCTTGTGGTTGGAGGGTTCCTAGGCGGAAGATGAGGCGCTCTTCCTCCAGGCGTCGTGTTGCCATGGTTAGGAAATCCTGTTGTGCTGCAAGAAAGGAAGTTCCAGAATTTTGTTCCAATGTCAGTAAAGGGATGCTGACGTATTTCCAAGTCACCTCCTTGGAGGTGATATTGTTGATGGTGGTGATGTTCCCATACTTCCCATTGGAAGTTGCTGTTGGAGGTACCTTGGTGAGTTACTATAGTATATGTTGATGATACACAGTGCTGTCACTGTGCATCAATAGTAAAGTATGTGAGTGTTGACAGCGGTGGATGTGATTATAATCAAGCAAGATGTTTGTCAAGCTTCTTGAGTGTTGTTGTAGAGCCAGGCAGGTGGGAGGTATTCCAACCTAATCCTACTTGTATCTTGCAGATAATGGATATGTTTTTGGGAGTCAAGAGTTAAATAATTCACTACATGATTCTGATCCTCTGACCTTCTCATGTAATCACTGTATTTATATAGCTAGTCCACTTCAAATTCTGCTCAATGGTAATCTTCAGAATGCTGACAGTTGGCCAGTGATTGAAAATTAAGAGGTGAGGATTAGATCTTCCTTGCTGGAGAGGTCATTGTTGGGCACCAGTGGGCTAATGTTACTTGGTGCTTCTCAGCCCAAGCTTGGATCTTGTCCAGATTTTGCTTTATGGACACAAACTGCCTCAGTATCTGAGATATCATGACTGGTTTTGAACATTGTGCAATAATAAATGAACATGCCTACTCCTGAGCTTATGATGGAGGGAAGGCCATTAATGAAGAAGTTGAAGATGGTTGGGCCTAGGTCACTACCCCAAGGAACTCCTGAAGAGATTCCTGGAGCCGAAATGACTGACCTTCAACAACCATCTTCCTATCTTCCAACCAGCAGAGAGCTTTACCCCCTCAATTTCCTTTAATAGTCACACTTAGTTCACCTTTGGAATTCAGTTGTTGTGTCTAGGTTTGAATCAAGGATGTAATAAAGTCAAGAGCCAAACGACCCTGGAGGAAACCAAACTGGGCATCAGTTAGTCGGTTATTGCTGAGCAAGTACCACTTATGAGCCTTTCTATTAGTATACCAGTGATCAAGTGTGGACTGATAGAGTGGTAATTGATAATGATGGATTTGTCTTGGCTTATTATATACAGGATGTAATTTAATAATTGTCCACATTACCAGGTTGATACTGGGTATATACTGAATGTTGTCACTGTACTGGAATAGCTTGGCCAGATGTATACCTAGTTTTGGTGTATAGTTCTTCAGTCCTATTGCTGGCATGTTCCCCTCCACAAATATCAACTCCTTCCCCCATCAAACTGCTGCAGTGTGTACAATCTACAACTGTGCGTTGCAGAAATTCATCAAATATCCTCAGATAACACCTTCCAAACACACTTCCAACTAGAAGGACAAAGGCAGCAAGGGAACACCAGCAAGTACCCCTCCAGGCCACTTACCATCTTGAGCAGGAAAAATATCACCGTTCTTCAGTGTTGCTGGTCAAAATTCTGAAATTGTCTCCCAAAGGACATTGTGGGTCTATTTACAGCCTGTGGACTGTAACGATTTAGGAAGGCAGCTCACCACCACCTTCTCAAGGACAACAAGGGACAGGCAATAGATACTGGCCCAGCCAGCAACACTCACATCCCATGAGTGAATAAGTTTAAAAAAAGTTTGATATTTTTAATATCCAAGGGAATTAAGAATTATGGGGTAAGAACAGACAAATGGAGATAAAATCAAAACCAGATTCCTCATGATCTTATCAAACAATGGACTATGCTTGAAAGGCCAACGGCCTTCTCCTTCTCCTAAGTCTCATGCTTTTATCTTTTGAAAGTTTGGCCTGGTTAAGTACAGTCAATATTCTGCATATTATTAACAGCCGAGGGACATGCTATTTGAGACAACCTAGCAGTCACTGGATCAGCATTGAAATTTATTTTTCATATTGCTCATTTGTATGGTAAACAGAATCATCTTTTTGGCTTGATGCAGCATCCTATTAGAGGAAAAGACCACACTAGTTGTGAACTATTAGTAGCAATGTGAAATGCCAAACTTCATCTATTACTGATTTTCTTTTTAGCTGCCTTACACTTCAAATGTGATTGGAGGTGGAATGGTCTTAATGATAATTTTATGATTATTTATTATGATTATTTTCATGAGGATGCACAATGTAGAGTGAGCAATGAAACTAATTTGGATAACCAGTGTTCTACAGGGTAGCTTTGATAGGACCTATTTTGGCACCAAAGTTGAGTGGTGAGCAAAACATGTGGGTCCTTCTTACAGTTCAACCTCAGTAATCAAGTTACCGACCAACCAGCACTCTTTTCCCATCTAGTATAAATTATTCTTCCCATTGATAATAAGCCACAGCTGGTTTGTGGTAATTTGTTCAGAGTACCTTTCTCTGCATAAAATATTTTAAAATTTCAAATGAGTTATTATTTCTATTGTAGACAGATAAAATACATTATTCAGTTACTGAAGGCATCACTACCATTCACAGAATAAGGCATGCTAATGGAGATTGTTAATGACAACATCTTTCTACTGAATAATGCAAGAAGTTCCTTGAAATGCATGCATTATCCAATTTTGTTTTTATTTTTTTCATGGGATGTGATGTCATTGACAAGGCCAGCATTTTTTTCCATCCCTAATTGTCCTTGAACAGCAACAGGGCAGTAAAGAGTCAATTACATTACTGTGGGTTTAAAGTCATATGTAGACCAGACTGGGTAAGGATGACAGATTTTGTTCCCTAAAGGACACTAGAGAACCAGGAGAATATTTACCATCAAAGATAGTTATTGTGGTCATCATTATCTAGACTAAATTTATATTCAAGGTTTATTAATTGAACTTTGGGTTTTGAACTTATACCTTCAGAATGTTAGCATGGGTACTGGATTACTAGCTGAACATGTGTTGCTGGTTAAAGCACAGCAGGTCAGGCAGCATCCAAGGAACAAGAAATTCGACGTTTCGGGCCAGAGCCCTTCATCAGGAATCTGGATTACTAGTCCAATGCTGTTACTACTACACACCATATGCCCTTGTTATAATCTTGTAAATATATTGCTCAGAAATAATTTGAAGTTAGGATGGATTATATCAAAACAAGTTGGCTCACAAATTACAGCTACTTGAGTAGCATCTTTTATGTAATCTTTTTTATTAGGACATAATAAATACAGTCATGATATTACATATTCAGCCATTCAATTTGCAAAGTATGGATTTAATGAAGTTGTGCTGTATGATTACTGTGGCGTGCTCAAATGTGAAACTTAACATTTTTAAAATTGTACCTACTCCCATATTCTATTAACAATCTGTTTTTATATAAGCATTCTTAATACCTCCTTTTTTGTCACTGCATTAACTTTTATTCAATTGTGCTCACGGACAGAAGGAATCCTGGAATTTTGGGTCCCTGATGCATTTTAAATAGAATACAAGAGGCAGACACGAACCCAAAACTGTGCAAGCAGGTTCTATTCTTGTCACCATCATCATTACAGTCATAAAAAAGATATAAAAAGATTCTAGAATATGAAAAGCTCATTTGATCAATTAGCTTGCTCTATAAAGAATCTTTATATTATTCCATCACGATTCCTTTGCCACTACCTTTTAAGATTGCATTTTTATTTCTTACCTCATTTAGGAAAAGAACATAATAATTTAATTAGCAATCCATGTCTAAGCAAATAACATTCTGGCTCCCTTTTGAAGTTGGCAGCCAACTTTAAATGAACTACCTTTTGTATAAGTCAGTTGCACATTCTTACTTTCTATTCGGAAAAGAGGAGACCTTACTATCTCTGAAGTGCTTGAGGCTTTTAATGATGAGCCACAATAACTCTTCTCATGCTATAATTAGCACAATAGGTGACACTTAAAAATTTCTAAATTTCTTTAAGTAAAAGCAATCTACCTATGCTAAGCTCTCTCATCTGCTGTGATGATCGTTTTTATGTTGTGGCCAGTAAGAGCACTGTTTGTACAACAATTGATCTTGTACTAATGCTATCATGAATAACTTGAATAACTCACAACTGAACCAGCCTGTATTGTAATCATTTTGCTAACTTCCTGGACCATTTCTGAACTTCCAATCCAACAAGAGTAGGTCAGAGCAGGGAGAATTTTATTCTATATCTAATGGATGAAATGCCTTGCCCAAAATTGTTCAAAATTTGTTTGCATGTCTTCTTTTCCAAGTAAAAAATGGAGCTGAAGTATTCAATACAGTATGCTGCTACTCTTTCTGTGTTGGGGTGCATTGCATTGATGTGGATGCCCTGTAGTAATTTAGAGACAAAAAAAAAACTGCAGGTGCTGGAATTCGAAGTAGACAGGCAGGAGGCTGGAAGAACACCAGACGCTGCAAGCCAGGCAGCATCAGGAGGTGGAGAAGTTGACATCTTGGGCATAAGCACAGAGTCCATTGCACATGCTAAAAGGACAAGTAGTAGCTGCACAGGAGATTGGTCCTTTGCCTTCATTTGTTTAGTAGAGGCAAGTCGCAGTTATAGGTAATCATCCCAGAGGCAATCTACTCTGCACATGGGGATTGTGAATGAATTTAGCTCAGAGAGAGCAGTGGCCAATGGTAGTGATCTGAATCACTCAATCACTTTAAATATTTTTTGTTTGGCTACAGTATGCCAGAGAGAACTGTCATTCAAGATGATCTAATTTCAGTTTGGAATCAGGTCTCCTGGTATTGGGACTAAGACCTGAAATATAACTACAGCTTGCCTCTATTAAACAAATAAAGGCAAATGACCAATCTCCTGTGCTGCTGCTACTTGAACTTTTAGCACATGCAATGGACTCTGTGTTTGGATAAATTTGAATGCAATTGAATTTCATGGCCTAGATGCCTATGCTATGAGGTTTTGATTCTCCAGGGCTAATATCCTCAATTTGATTGGTAGATTTCTTCCCAGATTTCCATTACTATGAATGATTTTAGCACTGATCTCCCAAATTATTTTAATGACTTCATTTTTATAATCATTTTAAATATGACAGAAGCCAAACCAGTACACTTAACACAATCAATAATGCATTACTGTTTGACATTTTAAGGAACATATGATTCTGTCCACATATATGGGAATATGGAAGAACGAGGCAGTGTGGCTGCATCAAGGCATGAATATGCAAATGTTTTGGATCTTGCAGGCGATGAAGCATTTCTGACAAGTCAGCATCTTCCAGGTATTTTTAATTAATTGTACAGCTTTTTCAGTTGACTTGCTAGGAATTAACAAAAATGTAAATCAAATTGCCTGTAAAGAGTATTCTTTTTTTAACTGAACAGACACAAAGTAAAGTCAAAGATATAACTCGTTCTGTGAGAGTATAGAGTGAAAGCTGCCAAATCCCTATTTATTCAGCTGTGTTTTTCCAGGTCGGAAGGAATTTTTTAAAAGACCAGCAGGATGCTTGTGACATAAATGTGACAGTTCAGCAAACTCATTGTACTCCTTCGTAAACCTAAAGATTTGGAGGACTAGAACAGTGCAGTGTTAATACATGCTTTTTAAAACAACAGTTAGGAGTTATTTTCATCAATGAGAATGTAATGCATTCTCTTTCTTCACTTAGTTTACAGAATCAAAGGACGGGATCTTGTGCTCCCAGAGGTAGGAGGTAGGAATGGCATTGAATTAAGTGGAAGTGGTGATGCACCGAACCCATGCTGCCTTCTTGTCTCTGCCAGAGTTAAGTTCTAGGTGAGAAGGTGTTCTAGGCAGTGTTATGATCAGACCCCAGGCAAGGTCTTCCAAGTTACTAAGGTTCAGGATGGGACACCCAAAATTGTCAAACACTCAACTGAGGAGGGATGAACTGGCTCCTCTTCTTTATTCACCACCCCCACCCCCACCGCCTTGATTAGTTACAAGTTTATGTCACAAAGATCCGCTCTCTTGTGGAGATCTTTCTTTTAGACCAAATAAATTAATGTTTTAAAAGGAGCCAAATTAACCAGACCTTCTTAAGTTAAGAAAGAAAATGAGTTTATTACCATATATACTCATGTATAAGTTGAATTTTGAAAACGGTTTTATTAAAGCTGAAATAAGGGGCTCGACTAATACACGGGCACAAGTTTGGGGGGCTGAAATTCATGCTCCAATATGAAATATCATGCTACTAGCAAAAGTTGATTTGATCAACAAATAATCCCGGGTAAAGAAGAAAAACACAATGAATTACGGTAAAGGTAATTACCGGATAAAAGCAAGATACCGGTACAAAAATTTAACATGTCAAAGATTCATTGAAATCCTGCAAAATCACACTGTTCAACACCATCAAATAAGAAGGGAGTTCTTAAAAAGAGAAAAATTGTTGTGGTTCTGCTCGCTGAGCTGGAAGTTTTTGCTGCAAACGTTTCGTTCCCTGGCTAGGGAACATCATCAGTGCTGTTGGAGCCTCGTGTGAAGCGCTGCTTTGATGTTTCTTCCGGTATTTATATTGGTTTGTTCTTGCCGCTTCCGGGTGTCAGTTTCAGCTGCAGTGATTTGTATGTGGGGTCCAGGTCGATGTGTCTGTTGATGGATGTTCTTGCTGTTCCGGGTGTCAGTTTCAGCTGTAGTGGTTTGTATATGGTGTCCAGGTCAATGTGTCTGTTGATGGAGTTTGGGGATGAATGCCATGCTTCTAGGAATTCTCTGGCTGTTCTCTGTCTGGCTTGTCCTATGATAGTGGTGTTTTCCCAGTCAAATTCATGTTGCTGGTTGTCTGAGTGTATGGCTACTAGAGATAGCTGGTCGTTTTGTGGCTAGCTGATGTTCATGGATGCGGATTGTTAGCTGTCTTCCTGTTTGTCCTATATAGTGTTTTGTGCAGTCCTTGCATGGTATTTTGTAAACTACGTTAGTTTGGCTCATGCTGGGTATTGGGTCCTTTGTTCTAGTGAGTTGTTGTCTGAGCGTGGATGTTGGCTTGTGTGCTGTTATGAGTCCTAAGGGTCGCAGTAGTCTGGCTGTCAGTTCTGAGACGCTCCTGACGTATGGTAGAGTGGCTAGTCCTTTTGGTTGTGGCATGTCCTCGTTCCTCGGTCTATCTCTTAGGCATCTGGTGATAAAGTTGCGTGGGTATCCGTTTTTGGCGAATACCTTGTATAGATGTTCCTCTTCCTCTTTTCGCAGTTCTGGTGTACTGCAGTGTGTTGTGGCCCTTTTGAATAGTGTCCTGATGCAGCTTCGTTTGTGTGTGTTGGGGTGGTTACTTTCATAGTTTAAGACTTGGTCTGTGTGTGTTGGTTTCCTGTGTACCCTTGTGGTGAATTCTCCGTTGGGTGTTCTCTCTACTAACACGTCTAGGAATGGGAGTTGGCTATCCTTTTCCTCTTCTCGTGTGAATCGGATTCCTGTGAGTGTGGCGTTGATGATTCGGTGTGTTTTTTCGATATCTGTGTTTTTGATGATTACATACCCCACATACAAATCACTGCAGCTGAAACTGACACCCGGAAGCGGCAAGAACAAACCAATATAAATACCGGAAGAAACATCAAAGCAGCGCTTCACACGAGGCTCCAACAGCACTGATGATGTTCCCTAGCCAGGGAACGAACGTTTGCAGCAAAAACTTCCAGCTCGGCGAGCAGAACCACAACAACGGATACCCGAGCTACAAATCTTCAATCAGATTTTAAGAGAAAAATTAAATAAAATCTTTATGAGCTTATCTGAGTAGTTGGAAGAGTAGATGGAAGAATGTTAAACCTGTTCCAGTGCCATTTACGCTGCTATTGTTGACATTGGTAGTTGAACAGCTGATTTTGAGATTCTTGGCTTTGCAGGTTAATTGAAGTTCATTTTCCGGGCTCTTTTGACAATATATAATTGGCAGCACATTGCATGAGAGCATGCTGCTTTTGTCCTGCTTCCTTTGACTGGCTTGCTGGCTTCTAGCACTCAGAGTGAGACAAGTCTTTACTGGCAAATCATTGGCCGACTAGTGACTGTGACCTTCAAGCACATTCGTGTTCAAACCCAAGCTCGTACATTACTCATAAGCACGCTCTCTTCAACTAGCACACACAAATCAAGGTTGAATAAGCTTTTGCCCTGATGCGTACATATTCTTGAAAGGGGAGCTTCAAATCATGTTTCTTGCCCAGGCTGCTGTCTTTTTTCCAACTATGTTCATAATCTGAGATAACCCCCAAGAGATTACAGTTGATTTTGTCTATTTAAAGTTTGTTTGACACATGCATGTGTGGCATGCCAGGATTGGATTTGCATTCACAGTCATTAGCTGCATCATTCCTTTGTTATAAAACATGCATTGGAAGTTAAAGGTTTGGTATGCCTTTAGATAATCCAGGATTATGCTCCAGTTGATGCCCCTCAGTCACTTTTTCCATCATTGCTGGGATTCATCCAGCTGCTTATGATGTTCCTGGAAGCAAATTAAGTGTGGGCTACATTTAAACTGAAGGATTAGGCCATGATCAAAGTCCCTCAGGGCCTGTTCAAGGGCATGGAAAATGGTCAGGAAATGTTCCCACTTGGAGGCATTTCCCTAACTTTTCTGCAAAACCCACGAATCCTCTCTCAATGATCTATAAAAGCACGAACTTTCTAGACACACATTGATACAACACACCTTGCTGCTGGGTCTGGGAAGTACAGGGGTATTCTCTGCTGCAGCCAAAGCCTTGCAAATGGTGCTGCCAAATGAAGGAACTGTAGCGTCTGATATATAGCAGCTGTTAGTAGCTGGGACTTCTCTTTCCATTTCTCAACCCTCAGCCCAGGGACCTAGTTCCAGAGGAAGGACTGCTGGTGTGATTGGAATTGCCTTACTGGCTGGCATACCTTAGAAGAAATAGTAACAGTCTTTTGCTGAATCTCTAGCTGGCTGTTGAGATCTTAAGGTGACAGGGTGAGATCAGCTTAGGGACAGCAAGCTGAGGGTGATGATCGAAGGATGTTTTCCTGACTAGAAGTATATGTCCAATGCAGTACCACAGGGTTCGATGCTGGATCCCTTGCTATTGTATTGTACCTTAATGATGTAGGCATAAAAGTATGATCAGTAAGTTCACCCCCACCTTCCCAAGGGCAACTAGTGATGGGCAATAAGTACTGGCTTGGTCAGGGATGTTTATATCCCGTAAATGGGAAAAAAGAGGATTTGTTATCACAAGTCATGGAAGGCTCACTTGCTAGTGTTGAATACAATTGCTGTGAAGCTAGCCCACTCCACGGTGTGAGCTGCTGAGATCATGTAGGTTGCTGTCCCCATGCTCTAAGTGTACAAAACTCCAAGTTGGTCTGCATGATGGATAGCCACTTCCTGGTCTGATTGAAAGAGGCTCTTACTGTTAACAAAATATCACAGATTGCATGTTAGCAACTAATTTCACCTTTCATTGTGATGATAAACATTGTTACAAGTGCTTTCAGGGAGGACTAGATGTTAGGTCTCACTCCTATGAAATCTCAAACTATTCTTCCCACAAATCCATACGACATCATCGTAACGGCAATCCTCAATGCTAGTCTTTTCAGACCCACTTAGAACAACATTCAGAAAGGTTGATGAAACAATGGAACCCAAGTGGTTTAGAATATAAAGGAAATACAGGGGAAAGTTTATAGAACACTGATCAGGAAGGGGCTGGAACATTCTAATGGGCTACATCCAACTTCCATTTCAACCTGCATGGAGACCAGTGGAACCCCACAGTGAAATAGGGAAATAAACATTTGCTTTCTGATAAAGTTTAACACATTATTATTGAATCTCAGTGTGTTTCTTTTAGCTGTTTTGTCTGTTCCATCTGATTTCCTGCCAATGTCAATGATGAAGTGATGTGATTGAAGATTTTTTTTTAAATAAATGAAGAGAACTGACAGTGAATAACTTTTCAAAATGTGGAGCCTTGAAAGAGGGCAGAAAAAGAGTATATTCACAAAGTGGCATAATGTAGTTCCTTGCTTTCCTTGCTCCCATCTGTATTAGTGGATATTTCATTTCTCATCACTGTTTACTTATTTATTTTAAATGGATTCTATGTCTCTCGACAAGTGTTTCTACGGTTATGGCTCTCCATTGGAAGGAAAGTCCCACAAACTTATTACTGTTACCTTACTATATTATAGCGTAAATCAGTGAAGTGGACTAAGATTTTATACAGAAGATTGTCAGAATCTGCAATACATTAAAGCAGAAGGTCATACATGCAACTTTATTTGAAGTTGTGCAAAATTGTGCTAATTATTAGTCGAACTATCTAGAGCAGGCAAAAATAAGCAAAAGTGGTGAATCTAAAAGTAAAATACTGCAGATACTGAAAATCTGAACTAAAAACCAAGTGCAAGAAATACTCGATAAAAACCAAAAGGACTGTGAATGCTGTGAATCAGAATCAAAAATAAAGATTGCTGGCACAGTTCTCAGAAAGGGTCACTGGACCTGAAACATTAACTCTGATTTCTCTCCACAGATGCTGCCAGACCTGCTGAGCTTTTCCAGAAATCTCTATTTTTGTTGCAAGAAGTACTTAGCAGGAGAGAAAAACAGAAGTGATAAAGAAATATTCAACTCAAATCATTAACTCTATTTTTCTGTTCATGGGTGCTTCAAAATATGTTAAGTTTTTCTAGCACTTCCTGATTTTAGTACAGTATAAACAAAAACAATAATGAGCTGAATAGCCTTCTCTCAATCTGATGTCCATGGTTTGAAAATTGAATACAATAAATAGGAAACAAGCACCTCCAAGGTTACAACAGCAAATGCAAGTCAGAAATATTTCATTGGCTGTAAAGCACTTTGAAAAATCTGGTGGTTGATAAATCGTAGAATCCATATAGTGTGGAAACAAGCAATTTGGCCATTCAAGACTACGCCGACCCTCCAAAGAGCATCCCACCCAGACCCACTGCTTCCCGCCCCCAACCCTGTATTTCCCTTGGCTAATCCACCTAACTTGCACATCCCTGAACCCTATGGGCAATTTAGCATGGCCAGTCCACTTAACCAGCACATTGTTTGGACTGTGGGAGGAAACCAAAATCCCAGAGGAGTCAAACACAGACACTGGGAGAAGGTGTAAACTCCACACAGACTGTTGCCCAAGGGTGGACTTGAACCATGGTCCCTGGGTGCTGTGACACAGCAGTGCTAACCACTGAGCCACCATACCACCCATGGTCCTATGGAAACAAATATTTTAGGGTTTTTTTCTGTTGAATCTTAAGGAGTGCCGTCACTTAGCTCTTTGTCTGTTCAAAGTCAGAAGTCACATGGCACCACCTGATGAAGGAGCAGCGCTCCGAACGCTAGTGTGCTTCCAATTAAACCTTTGGACTATAACCTGGTGTTGTGTGATTTTCAACTTAACATAGCACCAAGTTATAGTCTAACAGGTTTATTTGAATTCACACAAACTTTTCGAATGCACCCCCTTTGACAGGAGCAGCGGGAGAACAGAGCACACAGACCCAGAGTTTATAGGCAGAGAGATCAAGAGTAGAGAGATCAAAAAATCATACAACTGGTATGAGTGAAGTGTCAGATGAAACATCTCTGCAGGTGACCAAGAGTATTAGATGGTGTGTAAAGTGTTTATAAAGTCAATGTCAGTGCTGTGCTGTCATTTCAATCAGGCAGAGCAATAAGAATACACAAAAGGTGACATCTCAGGTCTGTCACTGAATTGTAGGTGTGAGGCTTTGTTCAGAATCTGTGTCAGAGTTTTAACCTGGAATCAGGCTGGTTTTATTCCAAAAGCTGAAATTCATAAGATGCCACATTGACTGACTGTGACTATAGATTTGAAAAGTGTGGCACTGGAAAAGTACAGCAGGTCAAGCAACATCCAAGGAGCAGGGGAATCAACGTTTCAGGCATAAGCCCTTCATCAGATGCTGCCTGACCTGCTGTACTTTTCCAGCACCACACTGTTCGACTCTGATCTCCAGCCTCTGCAGTCCTCACTTTCTCCTGTGACGATAGATTGTGTGTTTTTTAACAAACTAGAATGTATCTGCAAATAAACAAACATCTTGCATAAAGTGATTCACCCCAAAGACTTACATCTGTATCTGAGTGTGTGAGGGGGAGAGGGAGAGAGAGAAAGATAGAGAGAGAGGTGTCTGTGTGTGTATGTGTGCGCACGCACTTGGGAGTGCATGTGAGTGTGTGCGTGTGAGACACCATATGTGTCTGAGAGAGTGTATGTCAGAGAGGGTCTGTGTGAGTGTGTCTGTGAGAGAGAGGGTCTGTGTGAGTGTTTGAGAGAGGATGTGTGTAAGTGTGTGAGAGAGAGAGAGAGAGACTCTGTGCATGTGTGAGTGTGTGTGAGAGAGAGACTCTGTGCGTGTGTGAGTTGGGGAGTCTGTATGAGTCTGTGTCTGTGAGAAAGAGGGTTTGTGTGAGTCTGTGTCTGTGAGAGAGAAGGTCTGGGTGAGTATATGTGAGAGATGGAGGGTCTGCATGAATGTGTGTGTGAGAGATAGAGGGTCTGTGTGAGTGTATGTGAGAGAGATACTCACACCCTAAACGTGTGTGTGTGAGAGAGAGAGTGTGTGCTTGTGCGTGTGAGTGTGTGTGAGAGAGTGTAATAAGTAATCCAAAACTGTACAAACTAATTAAGGTAGAGGGATCATAACTTATCAAGGTTATGCTGTCAAAACAGGAAAGTAAGGAAGATTTTACAGATACTAAACAGTGTGGTGGGGTCACCTTAAGTGCGACATGAACACAAGATCACAGTTGAGGCTGTCTTCATGGGTACACAACCTGATTATCAGTCTCTGTTCAGCGATTCTGCATTGTGTATCGTGGAGCCTGCCTTGGAGGATGCTTTCCTGATGACTGGAGGCTGAGTGTCCTTGACCACTGAGGTGTTCCCTGACTGGAAGGGAACACTCCTGACTGGCGTATGTTGTGCGGTGTCCATTCATCTGTTGTCATAGTGTCTGCATGGTTTCCCCATGGCTCAGGGCATATTTGCCTGCAATGTATGAGGTAGACAACATTGGCTGAATCACATGAGTATCTGCCGTGAACATGGTGGGTGGTGTTCCCACGTGTGATGATAGTGTCCAAGTCGATGATCTGAAATGTCTTGCAGAGGTTACCATGGTGGAGCTGTGTGCTGTTGTGGTCAATGTTGTCCTGAAGGCTGGTTAGTTTGTTGTGAACAATGGTCTGTTTAAGGTTTGGTGATTGTTTGAAGGTGAGAAGTGGAGACATGGGGAAGATCTTGGCAAGATGCTCTCCATCATTAATGACATGTTGAAAGCTGTGAAGAACATGGCATAGTTTCACCACTCTGGAAAAGACTTGATGATGAAGGGTACTCTATCAGTCTTTGCCTGTGTCTGTCTTCTGAGGAGGTCATTGCGGTTTTTTGCAACTGTATAGCAATATCAACAAGTTTCATCCCAGCATCAGATTTCCATGGACTACTCAGGATCATTCTCATTCTTGGATACGCACATCTCCATCAAGGGCAGACACCTCAGTACCTCATTCTACTGCAAGCTCACGATGCTGCACTTCTCTAGCTTCCACCCTAAACATGTTAAAGAAGCCATCCCCTCTGGACAAGCCCTACACATACACAGGGTCTGCTCAGATGAGGAGGAACGTGATGGACACCTGAAGATGCTGAAGACACCTTCCTAAGAGTGGGATATGATTTTCAATTCATTGATCACCAGTTCCAACGTGCCACAGCAAGAAAGTGTAATTACCTCCTCAGAAGATGACACAGGATAAGACCGATAAGAGTATCCTCCATCATCCAGCACTTCCCTGGAGCGGAGAAACTACGCCATGTTCTTCACACCTTTCAACATGTTATCAATGACGATGAGCATCTCGCCAAGATCTTCCCTATGCCTCTACTTATTATCTTCAAAAAACCACCAAACCTTAAACAGACCATTGTTTGCAGCAAACTACCCAGCCTTCAGGGCAACATCGACCACAACACCATACAACCCTGCCATGGCAACCTCTGCAAGACATATCAGACCATTGACTTGGATACGATCATCACATGTGGGAACACCACCCACCACATTCATGGCAAATATTTATGTGACTCAGCCAATGTTGTCTATCTCATACCATGCAGGCGCTATGACAACGGATGAATGGACACTGCACAACAATCGTCATTCAGGAGTGTTCCCTTCCAGTCAGGAAACACTTCAGCGTTCAAGGACATTCAGCCTCCAATCTGTGGATAAGCGTCTTCTAAAGCAGACTCCGAGATACACAACAATGCAGAATCACTGAGCAGAGACTGATAGCCAAGTTTCATACCCATGAAGACAGCCTCAACCATGATCTTGTGTTCATGTCACACCACAGGTGACCCCACCACACTGTTTAGTATCTGTAAAATCTTCCATACTTTCCTGTTTTGACAGCATCACTTTGATAAAGTGTTATGATGTCTTTTCTTTAATTAGTTTGTACAGTTTTGGATTACTTATTACACTCTCTCACACACATACACACACTCTCTTCGCACACATTCCCACACATATACTCTCACAAACACATGCACACACTTTATCTCAAACAAACACACATTCACTCTCTCACACACATATAGTCTTTCAGACTCGCTCTCAACATGCACATATACTCACACACGCTCTCTCTCTCTCACACACACACACGTAGACTCTCTCACACTCTTACACACTCTCTCAAGCATGCACGCACACATACACTTACATCTATGGGTGAATCATTTAATCTAAGATGTTTGTTTATTTGCAGATACATTCTATCTTGTTCAAAAACATACTATTTATAGTCACATTCAGTCACTGCGGCATCTTATAAATTCCAGCTTTTGGAATAAAATCAGCCTGAATCCAAATTAAAACTCTGAGACAGAGTCTGAAAAATTCAGTGTTGGACCTGAGATGTCACCTTTTGCATATTCCCATCACTCGCCTGATTGTCATGACAGCACAGCACTGACATTGACTTTATAAACACTTTACACACCATCTAATTCTCTTGATCACCTGCAGAGATGTTTTATCTGACACTTCACTCACACCAGTTGTATGACCTTCCGATCTCTCTGCCCTTGATCTCACTGCTGCTAAAATCTGGGTCTGTGTGCGCTGCTCTCTCAATGCACCTGAAGAAGGGGCTGTGCTCTGAATGCTTGTGTGATTTCAAATAAACCTTTTTGGACTATAACCTGGTGTCATGTGACTTATAAATTTGCCCACTCCAGTACACCCCGACACCTCCACATTTTGCCTGTCCAGACCAGCATGTCACTGGTGGAAATTCAGATCTTCTGTTCTTTATTTCAGGTGAGCAAGCTAATTTTCAGATGTTCCTCCTTCCCATAATCAGTTTGTCCTTGAACCAACAATATTTTTATCAGTGTTGGAGTCGCAGGTCTCTTTGAATGCAAACCAGAACAACTCCATAGCTGACTGAAAGCAGGTGAGGGACCTTTTTCTTGAATGTGAGGTCTCACTCAGGATGCTGCCTGTCTTTTACCAGGACCTGATCAACATCTGGAACATGGACAACTCATGGTGTGACTTGCCATTGTTAGCAGTAGTGGTTAATGTCAGAGAGCTACTGCTCAGGACTCTGCACCTCCGTCATTGTGGGTTTGCGTGATGGGTGGACAGGCTGTGATCATGGGGTTGACTAGTGTTGGAGCTGTGCTGGGTGTCAGAGGATGGGCTGGATGCTGCCACAGGAGTTGACAAGCGGGCTGGAGTGGTCAATCAACTCGTGGCTGATGCAAACTGTAACCTGAAAATGATGGTGCTAGCATATGATGTCATGTGCCAGTTGGAGAGTTCTAGAACCTCCCGCAGGAGGCTGCACCCACAACCTGAGCCACCTCATGGAAATGCTTTCCATGTCCGTCTGCTGGCACAGCAGGTTTCCTGTATGGGCTGCTGCTGCACACCATCAACATGCTCTCCTTTACCATTGCCTGGATCACTTTGAGCAATCCACTTTGCCACTTTGCAGTGGGAGTCTCCAGCATAGGGCTCTCTCTGCAGGAATCCTGCTGCTTTCCATCAGGGACCTGGATTGAAGAATGTTGTATACAGCAGTCATGTGCTACTGTAGGTTATGTTTGTTCATGGACTCCCACCCAAACTTTTGCAGTGTGGTGGACTGTATGGATCATGTTCACATAGGTTGTGTGTGGTTGCATTCCCTGTTTGGTTAAAAACTTGTTTTTCTGTTGATTGCCCTTCAGCCCCAAGCTCCTGATCTTTGGGCATCTAGTGTGGAAGGGGCCGGGCAGGTTGGAAGACCTTCTAATGGGTCTATTCCAAAACCTGTCTAAAGTGACCATTAATAGGTCCAGCAGATGTTTGAGGGGAATATCCCACTGCCTGCCTCTTTCCCATGGTTCCATCCACGTCAGAATCTTCCTAAAGAGGGTGCACATTCTGTCCCCTTGAAGGCTTTAGAGAGAGGCGGACACCACAGGGTTGGAGTTCATGATTCCCTTCAATTCACTTTTCATTTAGTCCCTTTCTCTTTCTACCCTTCCTTTTCAGTTCATACCACTGCACTGCCCGTGCTGGACTATGCTTATGGTTGAGTTACTTAATTAGTCAAATGGTTCATTTGCCATTGGGACCACAAAAAAATGTTGTATTTTCTTGTCAAAGCAGCTTATTGCTGGAATGTCTATTGCTAACCTTTCTTAATGTTGGTAATTGTGCTGGTAATTTATTTAATTGGCAGTGTGGGTGATTTGGTACTGGGTGTACAAAATAAAGAGTGCTGGCTTTTCAATGAACTCTTGTAGAGCTTTGGGAATGACTCCATCCTTGAGCCAGGGAGAATGGGTTGAGGTCCTACCTGTAAAAAATGAGGTCTGCAGATGCTGGAGATCACAGCTGAAAATGTGTTGCTGGTCAAAGCACAGCAGGCCAGGCAGCATCTCAGGAATAGGGAATTCGACGTTTCGAGCATAAGCCCTTCATCAGGAAAGCCCTGATGAAGGGCTTATGCTCGAAACGTCGAATTCCCTATTCCTGAGATGCTGCCTGGCCTGCTGTGCTTTGACCAGCAACACATTTTCAGCTGAGGTCCTACCTGTGTCAGAGATGTCTAACAAAAGAACATGAGAACTAGGAGCAGGAGTAGGCTATCTGGTCCTACAAGCCTGCTCCACCATTCAATAAGATCATGGCTGATCTTTTCATGGCCTTAGCTCCACTTACCCGCCCTCTCACCGTGACCCTTAATTCCTTCATTGTTCAAAGAATTAACTATCTTAGCTTTAAAAACATTTACTGAAGTAACGTCAATGACTTCACTGGGCAGGGAGTCCATAACTTCACAACCCTCTGGATGAAGAAGTTCCTTCTCAATTCAGTCCTAAATCTGCGCCACCTAATTTTGAGGTTATGCCCTACTGTCCTAGTTACACCTACCAGTGGAAACATCCTCTCTACTTCAATCTTATTTATTTTCGTCATAATTTTGTATGTTTCCACAAGATCCCCCCTCGTTCTTCTAAATTTCAATGCATATAATCCCAGTCTATTCCGTTTTTCCTCATAAGCCAATCCCTCAACTCTGGATTCAATCTAGTGAACCTCTTCTGCACCTCCTCCGGTGCCAGTACATCCTTTCTCAAGTAAGGAGACCAAAACTGCATGCAGTACTCCAGGTCTGGCCTCACCAGCACCTGGTACAGCTGCAACATAACCTCCTGCTTTTAAACTCAATCCCTTTAGCAATGAAGGACAAAATTCCATTTGCATTCCTAATTACCTGTTGCACCTGCAGACTAACCTTCTGTGATTCATGCACAAGAACACCCAGGTCCCTCTGCACTGCAGCATGCTGCAACGTTTTACCATTCAAGTAATGGCTCTTTTTACTGTTACTCCTACCAAAATTGATGACTTCACATTTATTAACATTGTATTCCAACTGCCAGACCTTTTCCCACTCACTTAAAGTATCTACGTTCCTCTGCAAAGTTTCACAGCCCTCTGCACACTTTACTCTTCCACTTATCTTAGTGTCATCTGCAAACTTTGACATGCAATGCATGGTCCCCAACTCCAAATCACCTATGTAAATAGTGAATAATTGCAATCCCAACACCAATCCTTGAGGCACATCACTAGTTACTGATTGTCAACCAGAATAGCACTGATTTACCCCTACTCTTTGCTTCCTGTTAGTCAACCCAATCTTTATCCATACTAATACTTTGCCTGTAATGCCATGCATCCTTATCTTATGCAGCCGCCTCATGTGTTTCACCTTCTTGAAGGCCTTTTGGAGATCTAGGTACACCACATCTACTGGATCCCCATTGTCCACCTTGCTTGTAATGTCTTCATAGAATTCCAAAAGATTAGTTAAGCATGACCTGCCCTTCATGAACCCATACTGCGTCTGTCCAAAGGGACTATTTTTATCTATATGCCTTGCTATTACTTCCTCAATAAAAGACTCAAGCATCTTGCCCACTGAAGAGGTTAAACTAACCGGTCTATAATTTCCCATCTTTTGCCTACTGCCGTTTTTAAACAGTGACATCATATTTGCTGTTTCCTAATCAGTGACTTTTGCTTCTCAGAAGTTCTAATTGCCACCTAAATGGATTCAACCTATTCTCCATAGAACTTATATCAGCTCTCAACACCATCCTGATGTTTCTTTGAATATCAGAGTGACACCACCTCCCTTACCTTCCTGTCTGTCCTTCCTCATAGTCTAACATCCCTGGATTTTCAACATCCCAGTCATGACCATTCTGTAATGGCTACCAAATCATGATTCATTTGTGATGATTTGTGCCGCTAACTTATTGACCTTGTTACAAATGCTACGAGCATTCAGGTGAAATGGCCTTATGCTAGTTTTCATACCCTCATGATTTCCAACATCTCTAATAATATCTCCTGAGCTACCCTTCGTTTTAACTTCTTTCATAGTCTGCCTTGCAGTTAAACCCTCCTGCACACATGCTAACCTGCTGCTTACCTTTTTATTTACCATCACAGTTTTCCCTTTCCCTTCCCCCCCCCCCCAACTCACTAGTTTAAAGTCCGATTGACCACCCTATTTATCCTTTTCACTAGAACACTTGCTTACGTTGTTTGTCCCAATGTGGACCACAATAGTGTGGATCCTCCTCCTCAAACTCTAATATCCTTTCAAGCTGACCAAAGATGTTCTGCATTCTGGCACCGGGCAGGCAACACACCATGAGGAAGTCCCGATCTGGCTTGCAAAGGATGCTACCTATTCCCCCTAATTATAGAAGCCCCTACAACTACCACTGGTCTTTTTACTCCTCCCTCTTGGATGACCTCCTGCGCCATGGTGCCATAGTCAGCTGGCTCATCCTCCCCACAGCCCTTTTCCTCATCCACACAGGGAACAAATATCTCGTACCTGTTGGACAAGGTCAAGAGCTGAGGCTCCTCCGTTCCTGAACTCAGAATCCCCCTACCTGCCTCACTTGCGATCACACCCTTCTGTGCCGGATCATTGATTGAATTTGAATGACTTAATCTGCCAGGTGTGACTACCTCCTGAAACAAAGCGTCCAGGGAATTCTCTCCCTCCCACAGTGTTTGAAGCTCAGATTCCAGATCATCAATTCTGAGCCGCTCCCTGCAGACTCAATTTGGTGGTCGTTTTTAAATAATGAGCTGGGTACTCAACTGGGTTAAAAACCATCTGCCCCAACACTATTTTGATTTGGTCCCATGTCTTGTTACACTGTCCCTGGTTGGAAATGTTTATAGTAAATTGTTAAAAGGGCATTTTGTTTAATTGATAGCGGATTTCTAAAATAAAAAAAGAGCTAAGTTCACATCTTTAGAACCATGGAATCTGGAGTGCATTATTTCCCTCACTAGTCCCATTTTGATTATGTTTTTCCTTTTATCTCCTCTCCCATTTAACTTTGTTCATTGGATAATTTGGTGTACATTTTTTTACAAAGGGTTTTTTTTGTAAAGGGTGTTTCCCAGTGGGGCATTGGCTTCTGGAAGGGAAGACACCCAGAAAAGGAAAAGTGGACGCCAGTATTTGCACTGAACAATAGGTTTACAATATTTACAATAAAATCCTTGTAATTCTCTCAAAGCTTTGTTTTGTCACATTCACCATTGAATATCAGTACATTAAACAGTTTTAATTCCCTCTGCAGATACTCTGGATCTTCATTGTGACCGCCACCATAACATAAAAGCTAACACACAGAAGAAGAAAAGAAAATTCTTGTGTTTCTGAGAACGGCTTTTCTAAAGCAAACATCTCTGCGCCAGCAATTACCATGTTGGAGTGTTGCATTTCAAGTCTATAGTTTACACAAAAGCTGAACAAACTGATTTTAGTTTATCATGTAAATAGTGTCTAAATCTGAAGTCTACAGGTTCTGAAACAGAACTTAGTCAAGGTTTGAGCAGACGTTTTAATACTTAATCATTCGTTAACTTATATTGTTTAGCTCATAATAGATTTATTATCATTGCATTATAATTGAAGAACATTCCAGAATATCAGTAATTTACAGAGATTTTAGTTTCAAGATACAACTATTAAGAGCAGTGGATCATGAGATGTTGGCGCAGAAATAGACCATTCAATCCATCGAATCCGCTCTGCCATTTAATGATCTGATCATTCTCAACTTTGCTTTCCTGCCTTTTCCATAATCCTTGATTCAGTTACTGTCTAAAACTATCTTTGCCTTGAATATACAAAGTTAAAAATCACACAACACCAGGTTATTGTCCGACAGGTTTATTTGGAAGTACTAGCTTTTGTAGCGCTGCTCCTTATTCAGGTATCTGTGGAGTAGGATCATACGATGCATAATTTATAGCAAAAAGTCACAGTTTCATGCAACTGAAACAATATAGTGAACAAACCTAGATTGATGCTAAGTCTTTCATCTTTTAGAATGGGTTGCAGGTTTTGATTCACTAATATGTAAATTCCAGAACTTCTTTCAAGTCACATTCTTGAGATAACTTAAGGTTAACATCTCTCCTACAGCAGAGAAACCAGAATTGAATGCAAAATTCCAAAATTGGCCGAGCCAATATCTTCTATAGCTACATGACCTCGTAACTCATACTCAATGCACTGACTGATAAAGACAAGAATACCAAATGCTTTCTTCACTACCGTAACCACCTACGACTCCACTTTCAAGGAATTATGAACCTGCACTCCAAGATCTCTTTGTTCGGCAACACTCCCCAGGACCTTACTATTAAATATTTAAGTCCTGTCCTGACTTGCCCTACCAAAATGGAACAGGATGCATTTATCTAAATTAGACTCCATCTGTCACTTCTTGGCCCATCAAGGTCATGTCCCAATCTGAGATAACCTTCTTTGCTGTCCCTGCATCACCAATTTTGGTGTCATTTGCAAACTTACTAACATTCCTCCCATATCCACATCCAAATCATTTATATAAATGACATAAGTCAGTAGACCTAGCATCGATCCTTGCAGCACAACGCTGGTCACAGAGCTCCAGGTCTGAAAACTGACCCTCCATCACCACCCTCTGTCTCCTACCTTCGAGCCAGTTACGTATCCAAATGGCTAGTTCTCTCTGCATTCCATGTAATCTCAACTTGTTTACCAGTCTACCATGCTGAACCTTGTCGAACATCTCACTGATGTCCATAGAGACAATGTCCACTGCCTGACTTCATCAATTGTCTTTGTAATTTCTTCAAAAACTCAATCAAGTTAGTGAGACATGATTTTCCACACACAAGGAGAGGCTGAACAGGCTGGGGCTGTTTTCCCTGGAGCGTCGGAGGACGTGGTGGAGGCTAGTACAAGTTGGAAAGGCAAGGACTGATTAGGAATAATCATAGAGTCATAGAGATGTACAGCATGGAAACAGACCCTTCGGTCCAACCCGTCCATGCTGACCAGATATCCCAACCCAATCTAATCCCATCTGCCAGCACCCAGCCCATATCCCTCCAAATCCTTCCTATTCATATACACATTCAAATGCCTCTTAAATGTTGCAATTGTACCAGCCTCCACCACATCCTCTGGCAGCTCATTCCATACACATATCACCGCCTGCGTGAAAATGTTGCCGCTTAGGTCTCTTTTATATCTTTCTTCTCTCACCCTAAACCTATGCCCTCTAGTTCTGGACTCCCTGACCCCAGGGAAAAGACTTTGCCTATTTATCCTATCCATGCCCCTCATAATTTTGTAAACCTCTATAAGGTCACCCCTCAGCCTTCGATGCTCCAGGGAAAACAGCCCCAGCCTGTTCAGCCTCCCACTGTAGCTCAGATCTTCCAAACCTGGCAACATCCTTGTAAATCTTTTCTGATCCCTTTCAAGTTTCACAACATCTTACCGATAGGAAGGAGACCAGAATTGCACGCAATATTCCAACAGTGGACTAACCAATGTCCTGTACAGCCATAACATGACCTCCCAACTCCTGTACTCAATACTCTGACCAATAAAGGAAAGCATACCAAACGCCTTCTTCACTGTCCTATCTACCTGCGACTCCACTTTCAAGGAGCTATGAACCTGCACTCCAAGGTCTCTTTGTTCAGCAACACTCCCTAGGACCTTACCATTAAGTGTATTAGTCCTACTAAGATTTGCTTTCCCAAAATGCAGCACCTCGCATTTATCTAAATTAAACTCCATCTGCCACTTCTGAGCCCATTGGCCCATCTGGTCCAGATCCTGTTGTAATCTGAGGTAACCCTCTTCTCTGTCCACTACATGTCCAATTTTGGTGTCATCTGCAAACTTACTAACTGTACCTCTTATGCTCGCATCCAAATGTCCACTCCAGTGGTCACAGGCCTCATGTCTGAAAAACAACTCACCACCACCACCCTTTGTCTTCTACCTTTGAACCAGTTCTGTATCCAAATGGCTAGTTCTACCTGTATTACATGAGATCTAACCTTGTTAATCAGTCTCCCATGGGGAACCTTGTCGAACTCCTTACTGAAGTCCATATAGATCACATCTACTGCTCTGACCTCATCAATCATCTTTGTTACTTCTTCAAAAATCTCAATCAAGTTTGTGTGACATGATTTCCCACGCTTAAAGCCATGTTGACTATCCCAAATTAGTCCTGGCCTTTCCAAATACATGTACATCCTGTCCCTCAGGATTCCCTCCAACAACTTGCCCACCACCGAGGTCCGGCTCACCGGTCTATAGTTCCCTGGCTTGTCCTTACCACCCTTCTTAAACAGTGACACCATGTTTGCCAACCTCCAGTCTTCCGGCACCTCACCTGTGACTATCGATGATACAAATATCTCAGCAAAAGGCCCAGCAATCACTTCTCTAGCTTCCCACAGAGTTCTCTGGTACACCTGATCAGGTCCTGGGGATTTATCCACCTTTAACCGTTTCAAGCCATCCAGAACTTCCTCCTCTGTAATCTAGACATTTTGCAAGATGTCACCATCTATTTCCCTTCAGTCTATATCTTCCATATCCTTTTCCACAGTAAATACTGATGGCTCCACACAAAGGCCACCTTGCTGATCTTTGAGGGGCCCTATTCTCTCCCTCATTACCCTTTTGTCCTTAATATATTTGTAAAAATCCTTTGGATTCCGAACATGGAACGACGTACCAATTGAATCTCCACTTTAAACCAAATTTAACCCCATACTGACCAGGCTTCTTACTAACTGTATGTTGAATATTGTGTGTTTATTTAGATTAGTGAAGCTAACTGAAATAAAAACAAGCTTAAACTGTAGGAGCAATAGAGTGAGGTGATGCTAAATAGCAATTTGACTTATAACCTTGGCTTGAATCTAAAATCCTAGACTTCCATTGAGAAGCTGCACACTCTGAAATTTGCAACACTGAGATTTCTAACACTCCATTGCTTTCCATTCATTGGAATGATGAATCTTCGTTGATTATCTGAATTAAGCAGCAGGTTTACTCTGTTGGTATCATTGTGGGAGTGGATGGAATCATGGGTTTGTGGGCAGGGTAACAAAAAGTAGTGATGGAGTGACTATGTAAGTTCTACTTTATTTTTGCCTCAATCTTTCATTTCCTCCTACCTGCTAATGTTGCATCTGCTATGTCAATAGTGTCTGTATATCTACTCGCTGAATTGTGATTAACACCATCTGATAGTAATTGGGGAAAAACTGGGACATATACAGAAGAACTAGTTAAGAGATATAATGGTGGTTTAATTTTTTTTAAAAAAGATCAAAGTAAGAGGAGTTCAATTTACAGTTTTTCAAAAAAAGGAAAGAGATGAGTTCAGAGTTGTTATTTGCTAATTAGATATTGTTGTGGAGAAAATATAGAGAATCACCAGGAGACGCAGAGAGTTCTTCAAGAAGTAGGTCTTTTATTTGCAAACAAAAAAACCGTGACACTGAGAAAGCAGATTCTCAAATGCCCACAAACCTCATGGTCTGTGGATTTTAAATTTTTTTTATCATGTTTCTGTTAGCTTATCAGCATGTCCAACTATATCTTACCTCACACAGTACCTCACTCTAGCTACACAATAAACCAGTGATATTAGTTCCCATTATCTCTTTAGTAGTATATTCTACTTAATCTTATTCTAATGTCATGGTTAGATATTTATTGCTAACTCTGCTCCAGTGATCTTTCATTCCAGACTAACCTGTCATGATAGATAATTAGCTATTCCATCTATTACAATAGTCTCATGTCTCAAGCTGACTCTACGAACTATTAATTAGATATTTTATTGTCATGTCTCAAATATTTATGATCCCAATCTTGTCACAATGATACTTAACAGAGAAACTTGCTTTATTACTTGTGTTATCTCATCTCGCCATAGTGACCTTTCAGCCTTAACCTTACTCTGCTAATTGGTGTAGAGCATTCCACTGTTCTTATCCCATCCTGCCTTCCACAGACCACAGATTACCAGTGGTTTTCATGTTTTAACCCTTCCCATGCTCTTTATTTTCCATAATATCTGGGTGATTTGGGGATGGGTTTAATCTAAAGTAAAGAACCAAATAAGGGCTCCTGTGACGTCCCTGCCTCTGGGCCAGAGCTTGGGTTCAAGTCCCACCTCGCCTGAAGTGGATCATAACCTGCCTCAACAGGTTGGTTAAAAATATACATAAGACTCTCTTTGCAGCCTAGTCTGTGGAAGGGAACTTAAGCTGTTTTATTCTGTACTGGGTCTTGTAAATGTTCCACCAAGTGGAACTTTAAGGACCATGTCTTTTGTGTTTTTGAACACTGGGGACTGAAGTGAGAGAAAAAAAACATTTTAAAAATCATTGTTTGTAAAAGTGGCTGCAGTTTTGAAAGTAATTAACCTGATACCCATGGCAGGTATTCGAAACAGTTATTTGAACAAGGAGTCTTTGAAGCCTAGCTTACAGACAAGCTAGAGCTGAGAGAGTGTATTGATACAGCTCCTGTTGGCAACAAGAAGTTGATTGGTCTGGAGCCAACTGACAGTTATCAATAACTGAGACCTTCTGCTTGCAAACAAGTGTGTGATTGGTTCTCAGGTGGCTGAGCAGCTTAGAGCTGGAAACAAATTAAAGAGATACAGCTATAGCGAGAAAGCAAGAGAGGCTAAGAAAGTGTGCAGATATTCTCCCAGCAGACGTTACATGTTCTCTGCAGTCAAGTTAAACCTAAAGCAAACTGGTTACTTTTCCCACAGCATTCTGTAAATTGTGACTTTTGAATCAAACATTTTCCAAGTAATCTCTGTACTTATTGACAAACCAGATGGAAGCATCCAGAGAAAGACTTTGGAACCACAAGGGGTCTGGCCTGCTGATGAATGATCATCTCAACATTTCAACTTGAAAGCAAAGTCCACTGAACTGACTTTCCAAATTTTTTACCTTCATCAATAATTGAGTTTCCCATTTGTTTGTGCATCTATGTGTACGAGGGAGTTTATTAGAGGATTAGAATTTTTGTTAGTAGAGTTTTAAATGTAGTAAAACCCTCATCACTTCTAATAAATAATAATTCTTATTCCATACAGAAACCTAGACTGTGCTTTCTATTAACATTGGTGTGGAAGTCAGGTATGTTAGAGTACTGTGCGTACTTTAAAAATAACGTTAATATTTGAAAGGACTCCAGAAATATCTGGGCTTGATTTATGGTGCACTACCCCTGTACACTGTAAAAGAACACAGATTGCTCCAGCTTCTCTCTTTGCCAAATGGATATTTATTAAATAATACCACTATACACTTTATGTACTTCATGGCACCGATGTGTCTTCATAAGTTAGTTCTGCCATCCCAGGAATCAGTCTGTTAAACATTCATTGCATTCATGCCATAGTCTGAACATCTTTCTTCAGATAATGAGACCAGAATTACACATCACTTCAGATATGATCTGAGCAAAGCCCTGTATAATTGCAGCAAGACCTCCTTGCTCTTGTACTCGAATCCTTTCACTATGAAGACCAGCATACCATTTTCCTTCTTTACCAACTATGTACCTGCATGCTTACTTTCAGTGACTGCTGTACAAGTTCACCCATTTCTCATTGCACCGCTTTCTTTCTCAATCAATTGCCATTCAGATAAAAATCTGCTTTCCTTTTTTTAACCCACATTTATGCTCATTTATTTAATCTGCCATACACCCCCTCACTCAACTTGTCCAAATCACACTAAAGCATCTGTGAAGCTTCATCACAGCTCACCTCCTGAAAACAGAACATAATACGTTTAATTTTGTCATCCTCCTCCAAGGGTGCACGAGTCATCAGGGAAACTTGGGAGGATTTGCGTGAAAATGAACGTGAACAATGCAGCTACAGATGGGAAGGGATACATGGGGAAAGATGCTGGTTGTTATTTTGTCACCAGTGAAGTCGTGGGAATTAAACTGAAGCCACTGGGAAGTAGCTAGAATTGTGCCAGTGATAGAGGGTAGTGGGACATGGCACGGTAGGACTTCAAACATCATAGGCAAAAGATGATAGTTTTATGGTGCAAGACATTCAAGGAACAACATTTTGGCTGCATGACTCTGGGACCTTGAAACATTGGGATCCCAGTGAGTTCAGGAGCTGCAGTAAAGGATAAGATGAAAGACATGTTGCATTATTGCATAGATCCCAGATCAGACAGGCATCTATGTTTAAAACAATTACATAACATTGCAATGTTATAAATATACCCTCCTCACCTAAGTCCCTCCTTCACTGTGTCATGGAGTTTCTTCACTCAACCAGCTATGTGTATACAGTATACTATAACATCAGCAAGAACAGAGTTTGTAAGTTTGTGATTTTGCAGCTGTGTAAACAATGTTGTTAATAAACTTATAGAAATTAGTCTTAGCAAGAACCCAAATCTCTGTGATATGTTATGCTAATTAACCAAGAGATAACCACAAATTGTGACTGCTAGTTAGTGACAGTAAGTGAATGCTGAAGACTGAAAAGGTGACAGCACAAAGAAATTGTGAAACAACTTTCATTTATTCATCAGTCTAAATTCACAACTGAAATTACAGATGTAAACATGATACAACCAAAACCAAAGGCTCCAAATCTGCAGTAAAGAAGAGTTATCAATCTATCTCTTTCTCTCTTTAAAAAACACTGCCACTGATCGGATTTTTTAAAATGCCTGTTTATAAGACACTGAAAGGAAGCTATAACTTAATAAAATGTTCTTATAATAAAATTCTACACTCAAGAAACCTTACCTGTCTCCAAGCATTAGTCAATTCTGCCATCTCATTTTTCCAAATTGGCATGAAAATGAAAAGGCACATATGATGTGTTCATGGCTTCTTTTTTTGATATGAACACATCTACAGTTGCAAGGCTATAACTTTTGAAATGGCAGCAACATTTAATATTAGATAAAAGGGATGAAAATTTGACAACATCAAAAACACAGAAAATCATTACTTTGTTCGACAGATCTTTTTACTGCATTTTTAAGAGCGCAAACTACACAAAAAAGATGGAAAATACACATTTAACCGTTGACTAGCAATCCAATGACATTCTGTCAGACTTTCAGTGATCTAAAGAAAGAATCAATCTTTAAGGATCAGCAAATAAATGTCTTAGAATGGCAAGCAGCCAAACTTCCTGCTTAGGGCAGCAAAGCTGAATAAATCCTCATGTATTGCTGATAGTGGCCACAAAGATACTGCATTTAGAAGATCAATTTATACGTCAAGTCAATTTTAAGATACACAGGCTTAGTTAATGTCGTACTCTCAACTACTGGGTGAAAGGATTGGTAAATTTGTGGGCAGGTGCTAATAAAACAGTGCAAGTTGTAATTTCTCTGAAACTGATTTAGCTAAAAGACTTTTAGAATTGGACATTACCTCATCATGTCCATCAAATCCTTCAGAAAATCATTTCTGGACAATCCTGAAGAATCTGCCATTGATGCTCTTTACGAAGAAGGATGAAAGTTTTAAACAATTGTAGAAGGCCAGCAGAAAATCCAAATTCCCAGAGAAACCCAAAGTACATCATAATATTCCATAGCAGCATGTGAATAAGAGACATCAAATGGATAATGCTAAAGGAACTCCCAATGTTCTATCCATGGCATGAAAGCATGTTAACAAAATTCAAGACCTATCTGCAACACCATAACTTAAAGACCCCAGTCAGACAGTACATATGGTCAACTTAACACACGACATGGAAACTGTCAGAAAAGCTGAAACCTTTACCTCTAAATGCTGTAGACTAAAAGAAATGGATGAAAGCCAAATTGATACTGGTGCCAATTCATATATTATCTCTTTACTCATTTGACGTTAGGTGTACTGAAAAATGGTGTACAGAATGGTGCAGTCCACACAAGAGAAGCTAATATTCACAATAGATCTGACATCCCAACTATTGGTATTACCCATCTTAAAAGCCAATACAATTTCTCAAGATGAATACCTGAAACCTATACATTATTGAGTAGTAAGTATAGCTATTATCAATCTGTCAGTGTGCATTGATGTGCATATTATTACAATCTATGAGGTGACAAAATCAAAGGGTGAAACAGTATTATACGTGGAAGATGATGCCCATCATTGACCCTCCTTGGGGGTGAAGGGAATACTCACATTCAAGGCCAACTCAAGCTGGAATTGGACTCTATGGTATAATAAAGATTCTTCTGGAATGTTGAGCATCATACTGATTGGGGCACTCCATTACTGGTCTTTTGAAGAAAGATGCCTCTGTGTCCATGTTTGCATCCAAGGTGATGAAATATTGCACCAAAGAGATGCCCACACAAGATTCCTACTCTGAAATTGCTTACTCCCAGGTTTATAAACATTTTCTAAGCTCAATGCAAGAATGATTGGATTCTTGTCTGTATAGTCTGTACACTGTCCTCCAGAGTCATAGAACTGGCAACTTTTAGGACTCTTTTTGTCAGATACTGTTTCCTGATATTATGGATGATGTCAATGAGAATATGCCAGGTTGTGTCAGCAGCACAGATGGTATTGCAGTTCTTGGAAAAACTAAACGTGAGCAAAGCATAACCCTGGTTTAACACATGACAATGGGAGTAGAAACATAGCAAGCAGGAAATATAGATGGAGTCAATGAAAGGAAAGCTGGTTGTGTACTGGACTGGCCTGTGTTCACAACTCTCTGTAATTTCGTGCAGTCTCAGCAGAGCAGTTGCCATACCGAGCTCTGATGCACCCAGATAGGAAACTTTTTATGCTGAATATATAAATTGATAAGAATCATTGAGAGCATGCTGAATTTCCTTAACCTTCTGAGGAAGTAGAGGTGGTGTTATGCTTTCTTGATCGTAGCGTTGATGTGGATGGACCAGGATAGATTTTTGATGATATTTATGCCTTGAAATATGAAGTTCTCGACATTTCAACCTCAGCACCATTGATACAGACAGAGGTGTGACCTCCACTCTACTTCCCTGGAGCCAGTGACCAGCTCCTTTGTTTTGTTGACATTGAGGGAGAGATTGTTGTCTTTATACCATACCACTAATATTACGACACGGGGTAAACCCTCCTGCTTAATTTAAAACCAGCAACACAGAAAAGATGTATCCCATGCAGTAATCTGTAAAAACTTGAGTGGCCAAAAACTGTTTAAAGTAAAAATTAACAACTTTATTTCTTGAAGTTTAACAGAGAACAATTAACTCACAACTGTTTACCATTCCATACTCTAACCTATCTGTTACCTTCCCATCTATAATACTAGTTCGATAAAACTCCCAATTAAGATTTACAAAACCACATTTCTAATCTCAAACCCAGGCAGCTTTCATTCTTCTATTTGGATCTTCCTGGGTCTTCATTTCTTCTTCTTAGGAATTTCTGCATCACAGGTTACTGATCGAAAAGGTACCTTTTTATGAGAACTGTTTTTCAGGCAATCTGTTTACATGCTGGATTTGTCAGTTCTCCTCTCAACTGTTTATTTTTTCCTGGTCTTACACCTGCAAAGCATCGGATTGTGTCATTGACTTTTAAGATGGTCAATATATCCAATTCAAACTGGATTGGAGTTTGATATTATTCAGGGTATAATTTAAACTGATTGGCCAAATTTGTTTTTGTCTCCAGGCAACGAGCTAATAGAGTTGTTCAAGCAAGTATTACATTGTTGCCTTATTGAGAACACTTGGTGCTGTGTCCAGTAGTTCTGCTGCTTTTAACTCTCTTAAAGTATACCCACATCTTCATAACAATAAGCAGTCTATCTCTTTCCTGTCAACTCTGTCTAATCATTGCTTGAGATCCGACCCAACACACTGGTGTCATCTACAAATGTGTAAGTGGATTTAGAGCTGAATTTGACCAAGTAAACCTGAGTGTATAATGAATATAATAAGGGGCTGAGCACGAAGCCTTGTGGGCACCGGTGTCGAGTATTATCATGGAGGAGGTGTTGTCATCTTCATTGCGCATTGTAGTCTGTGGGTCAGGGAATCAAGGATTCATTTACAGAGTGGAATGCAGTCCTAAGTCTTGGATGAGTTTGGATAGAATTATTGTATTGAAGGCAGAACTAAAGACAATAAACAGGAGTCTGATGTAGGTGTCCTTGTTATTCAGATGTTCCAGGGATGAGTGTAGGCCAGGAAGATGGTATCTGCTGTGTACCTATATCAGCAAATTGTAGCAGATCATGGCAATTTGGGAAGCTGGAGTTTATTTGCACTGTTATTAACCTCTTGAAGCATTTCATAATGTGCCATTAAGGCACGTCATCTGATTTTTCTTTGACACTGGGGTGATAGTGTTCTCCCTGAAGCAGATGGGAACCTTACTTCAGAGTAAGGAGAGGTTTAAGATGTCTATAGATACTCCCACCAGCTGGTCCGCACAGCCGGACAATCCATGAGGACTATTCACTTTCCTTGGGTTAACCCTCAAGAAGGTCAATGTGATGTCTGCAGCAGTGACCATGGGTACAGGTGCAGCTGAGGCTGTCGGAGCAGATGATATCATTTCACTCACCCTCTGTTCAGAATGAGCAATGAATGCATTGAGCTCACTGGGGAGGGATGCATTGTTGCCAGTGATTCTTCTTGACTTTGTTTTGTAGTCTGTTATATTGTGTAAGCCTTGCCACAATTGATGGGTATTCACATGGTTAGACCTGAAAATGTGTTGCCGGAAAAGCGCAGCAGGTCAGGCAGTATCCAAAGAGCAGGAGAATTGATGTTTCGGGCATGAGCCCTTCTTCAGGAATGAGGAAAGTGTGTCCATCAGGCTGTTCACATGGTTAGTCTGGAACTCTAGTTAGTTTGGTATTGTCTCTTGATGTCCCTAATGGCTTTGCAAAGATCGTACCTATATTTCCCAACTTGAATGACTTAGACCTGGACTTCAGTAGAAAGTGAATCTCGTGGTTCTTCCATGGTTTCCTTTTGGGGCACACTCGGATTAACTTTTTTGGCACGCAGTAGGCCACGCACTTACTAATAAAGTCTGTGACGGAAGTCGCATACTCATTTAGGTTGGCCGCTGAGTTTTTGAATATAGACCAGTCCACCAACTCCAAGCAGTCATTTAGGAGCTCATTGTTATCGCAGACTGGCACTGTTTCACTTTCCGTACTGGATCCTCATGCTTCAGTTTCTGCTCAGGAGAAGGAGCACGGCCTTATGGTCTGCTTTACCAAAATGTGGGCGGTAATGGAGTGGTAGGTGTCTTTCATGGTTGTGTAGCAATGGTCCAGCAATAGCTTGGGTCTCTGGTGGGACAGGAGATGTGTTGGTGGCATCTTGGTAGCACACAGTTAAGGCCTGGTTGAGGTCTCTAGCTATGATGAACAAGGCCTTGGAGTAGTCTATGTCAAGACTATTTGTAGCAGTGTATATTTCATCAAGAGCACTCTTCACTACCTCATGGGGTGGGATGTAAATTGTTGTCAGGATAGCAGAAGAAAACCCCCACAGCAGGTAGTAGGGATGGCATTTCACCATCAGATATTCTAGGAGTGGGAGCAGTAAATCACCAAGGTCACCATGTCTGAGCACCAAGAAGTATTGATCGGGAGACAGACCCCTCCACCCTTTGCCATATTGTCCTTCTGGTGAATTCAGAAACCCTCGGGTGTAAGGCCCAGTCAGGTGTAACAGGAGTGAAACAGTAAGAAGGAGCAAACAGCAGCCTCTCAATTCTCTTTGGTAGGTGAGTCCTGATGAAGGGCTCTGGCCCGAAACGTCGAATTTCCTGTTCCTTGGATGCTGCCTAACCTGCTGTGCTTTAACCAGCAACACATTTTCAGCTCTGATCTCCAGCATCTGCAGACCTCACTTTTTACTCGAAGAGTCTAGCTTTAAGTTCGTCCAATGTATTTTCAATAGCTTGTTCATTTGCCAGGACTATGCTGGGGAGGGAACTCTTGAAAACTTGTTATTCAGTCTCACCGGCAGACCAGCGCATCTCCAATGTTCCTGGGCAAGTGGCTGCTTCTTGTTTGGCCTGGGAGTCAGTGCGAATAATCTGCCATTCCAGAAGGTAAGTGGGGTCCTGGACACTGGGCATGGCCTTGGATCGTTTGGCGGGGGGGGGGTCCTATGCTCAGTCTGGTCAGGCCACGAGGTTGGGGCTGAACCAGGTCTGGTAGAGCCACGGAATCAGGTCATCCAGGTCGGGCCTTAAGGAAGCTGATAAGTGGCTGGTCACTTCATTGCCATGATTCCAGAGTTGGCAGTCATGCCCTATTAGTTTATTGGGTCAGATCCAGTTAGGCTGGGGGTGGGGCTGGGGAATTGGTCACTTCCCGAGGTTGCCAGGTTGCCAGACCTGTAAGTAGTTTTAAGAAAATATTGTTAGTAATTCTGACAGACTTACAATTGAGATTGAAAAGACTTGATTGATTGTAAGATGTAAGGAGATAATCGGCCAGGGGCACCACGCAAAGTATGGCCATGCTCTGGCACCATCTTGGAAGATGGTGTTGCTCTACTTTTTGGGATATTGTGCTTTAATATCTAATTATTCAGCTAACAATTTATTTGTTAATACTGACCGCAAACTGTTCAAAATGATCTGTTGAAAAACTTCTCACAAGTGCATCTCCACAGCTTCAACATGAAGAATCAAGAATACAACTTCAAAGTACAATACAAACCAAGTTTCCAAATGTGATGAATGTAACTCAGTCTGAGAGATGCAAAGGTCACATTTTAACTAAACCATCACCAAAATAGTTGGCTCAGGGACATTTTGGACAGGCAAGATATTGTCTGTTTTATTTATGAGAACATTGAAATTTTCTTTCTGTGAATATCTTAAATAGACGTTATTTTTGTTACAAGGTCCTGAGACTGCAGCCTTAATAGCATAGTTTAAAATCTACCATATAATCTTTTCATACCTACGTTTAACTCTGTACAAAATAACTTATTTAGATTGTTTAGTTTTTTCAATGTTCTATTTAAGCAACTTTATAAATTTATTTTTCAATTTGAATACTGTTCTTTATTTTGATGATTCCATCCTGTTTTTCCCGTGTTATTTGATTTGTCCCAATAATAAACTGGTAGGACCTAACGGACTAGGATTCATGGAAGGAAATTTCAGAGGTTGAGAGATGGTTAAATCAGACAGCGGATTCACAGCTGAGTATCATAAGACAATTAGTTATAAAAATAATTGTTTAATGAAATTCAAAATACATTATTTCTGGCCTTTAGATAAAAATGCATTCAAATGTGGATTTTTTAACATCCACATCTGAAGATTGTTAAGAAAGTCGGCCACCCTCTTGAACCATTTGGGTTAATGCAGTGAAGGTGCTCCCACAATACATTCTGGTAATAAGTGCCTGGATTTTGACCAGCAAATATTTTTAAAAATTTAGACAGTACTGCAGTTCTCTAATGTGAGAGACCCTTGAGACTAGTAACTGCTCATAATGTTGCATTGCGAAAATGGGCCACATTCTAGAGAAGGCTTTCAAAAAAATTATATAACGAAAAAATAAACATACCAACGCTTATTCCAATTTGAACCATGACAAACCATGCAAGTTGAAGATTCTCATATTGTAACATTAAGCTGAAGTGCTTTAACTGGTTCTTTAGGTTCTGATCAAAATAATTACAAGAAGATATAATGCAGATTTATTAGCTTAAGTTACTTAATATATTGGAACTAATTATTGCCTTGTGCTACTTTAGAGACATTTAAACAAAGATTTTAGTGTAGGTATATTCAAAGGAATGTCTCATGTCCTTTCACTAGTGGGTCCCTTAAAAATGGCTGGCACTTGGAGCTTGATCGATGACATTGGTCGCAAATCCAATCCAATGGTGAAGTCCAACGAACTGTGAAAAGTCCCTGATATCAATAGTATACTGGATTTGATGTTATGTGCTGAGCTGCCTCTTCTGACTACTTTTCCCATATATTCCTCTGTGGTTGGTGGACAAAAACAAGTCCAGGTGTCTCTGAAATATAACCTGTTCTCATATTTTTCCTCTCTCCATCAATTGCTTATTTCCATGTCCAGTTAACCCTTAAGGAACTGGTTTGGAGATATCATTTTTGGTAACATAGACTACACTTACACATAGATGGAGAAAGATAGTACTTTATTTTGTCTTGTCTAAATTATATGATGTAGCGATGATAAGGCTCAAGTCTGGTGAAAAAATAGACAACTAGGTATAATGCAGGTTAGTGACTGAAGACATAATGCCAGACAACAACCACATATTGATGATAAATGATACCCATCCATCCATGGTGATAGGTATTACATCAAAAAGTAAAGCTACACAGTCAGGTCATCAAGTTGTGATAAGTATAGGACTAGATCTTATGTTCCAAAACAAAGGTATCCATCTTATCTTAAGCAATCTCCCGGTATGTAATGGACATTAACATCGGTTAGCACAGAACCCAAACTATGTGTACTTGTGATCTTGTAGCCATGTAAATAGTTCATGCTGTAATAAACTTAAAGAAATCTGTCCAAATAATATGATTCTCTGTGGTATGTGCTATATGGACTAAGATATAGAAAATCTGTAGTCTGAGGCAGGGATGGAGAGAAAGCTGTAAAGAAAATGCTGAATGGATCGCTGCACTTGTTCACATTTATCATCTTAAGCACACATGAGGCTGGCAAAACTGAACTATGTTACTGCTTCTAGCCATGGAGCAGTGAGGCTTTAGGAGACAGTAAGGACTGCAGATGCAGCCAGTCCGAGTCAATAGATGTGAAGCTGGAAGAGCACAGCAGGTCAGACAGTATCACCAGGAGCAGGAAAGTCAATGTTTTGGGCCAAAAGCCATTGCTGAATTAAACAGCTACTTTGTGTAATGCCTGTAACATTTCTTGGGTAGCAGGGGGAATTCTAACACAGTCATTCTTGATCCACCCAGCTTGCAGTGAGGGAATATCTGTCTGGGTGTGCTTTACATTTGGTAGCAGGACTTTGACCTGTGATGTATCAACAGGGGCCAAAGCTTCCTGCATGATTCCATTGCAAGATTTACCTCATAACACATGCATTCATATTGAGCTGAGACTATGTAAATATGTCCATGCCTAAAGACTGTGCCCATTAGATTTTCTCTTTACGAGTGCACTCAATTAACCAGTTTGCAAGCCTCAAAATGTTATTCCTGATTTCTCTCTGCATATGCCTGCACCTCCATTCAGCATTTCCTTTGCAGCTTTCCCCTCAACTTTAACTATTTACAGAGCTACAATAGCACCAGGCACACGTAGGCTGGGTTCTGTGCTTGTGATGTTCATGTAGATTAGATAAACATTACTTATTACATATTACAGAGGAGGAAGTGCTGGATGTCTTGAAACGCATAAAAGTGGATAAATCCCCAGGCCTTGATCAGGTGTACCCAAAAACTCTGTGGGAAGCTAGAGAAGTGATGGCTGGGCCTCTTACTGTGATATTTGTATCATCGATAGTCACAAGCGAGGTGCTGGAAGACTGGAGATTGGCTAACATAGTGTCACTGTTTAAGAAGGGTGGTAAAGACAAGCCAGGGAACTATAGACCGGTGAGCCTGACGTCAGTGATGGGCAAGTTGTTGGAGGGAATCCTGCGGGACAGGATGTACATGTATATGGAAAGGCAAGGACTGATTCGGGATAGTCAACATGGCTTTGTGCATGGGAAATCATGTCTCACAAACTTGATTGAGTTTTTTGAGGAAGTAACAAAGAAGATTGATGAGTGCAGAGCAGTAGATGTGATCTATATGGACTTCAGTAAGGCGTTCAACAAGGTTTGCCATGGGAGACTGGTTAGCAAGGTTAGATCTCAAGGAATACAGGGAGAACTAGCCATTTGGATACAGAACTGGCTCAAAGGTAGAAGACAGAGAGTAGTGGTGGAGGGTTGCTTTTCAGACATGAGGCCTGCGACCAGTGGAGTGCCACAAGGATCAGTGCTGGGCCCTCTACTTTTTGTCATTTACATAAATGATTTGGATGCGAGCATAAGAGGTACAGTTAGTAAGTTTGCAGATGACACCAAAACTGGAGGTGTAGTGGACAGTGAAGAAGGTTACCTCAGTTTACAACAGGATCTTGACCAGATGGGCCAATGGGGCGATGTTCCGAGAAGTGGCAGATGGAGTTTAGATAAATGTGAGGTGCTGCATTTTGGGAAAGCAAATCTTAGCAGGACTTATACACTTAATGGTAAGGTCCAAGGGAGTGTTGCTGAACAAAAAGACCTTGGAGTGCAGGTTCATAGCTCCTTGAAAGTGGAGTCGCAGGTAGACAGGATATTGAAGAAGGCTTTTGGTATGCTTTCCTTTACTGTTCAAAGTATTGAGTACAGGAGTTGGGAGGTCATGTTGTGGCTGTACAGGACATTGGTTAGGCCTCTTTTGGAATATTGTGTGCAATTCTGGTCTCCTTCCTATCGGAAAGATGTTGTGAAACTTGCAAGGGTTCAGAAAAGATTTACAAGGATGTTGTCAGGGTTGGAGGATTTGAGCTACAGGGAGAGGTTGAATAGGCTGGGGCTGTTTTCTCTGGAGCATTGGTGACCTTATAAAGATCTATAAAATTTGGATAGGATAAATAGACAAAGTCTTTTTCCCTGGTGTCGGGGAGTCTAGAACTAGAGGGCATAGGTTTAGGGTGAGAGAGTAAAGATATAAAAGAGACCTAAGGGGCAACCTTTTCACACAGAGGGTGGTACATGTATGGAATGAGCTGCCAGAGGAAGTGGTGGAGGCTGGTACAATTACAACATTTAAAAGGCATCTGGATGGGTATTTGAATAAGAAGGGTTTGGAGGGATATGGGCCGGGTGCTGGTAGGTGGGACTAGATTGGGTTGGGATATCTGGTCGGCATGGACGAATTAGACCAAAGGGTCTGATTCTGTGCTGTACATCTCTATGTCTCTATGACTCTAACTTACAGTCTGAATGCATTATACTGACTTCATGGCCCAGGAAAGTATTTAAGGTGAGGAATTTTGTATTCCAAAATTTTTCTAGTCATTTTTACCTACTCCTTATATATTCTCCCAGAATTGAACCTCCTGGTTTCCCAAATGGATTTCATGAATTACCTTCCTAATCATTCTAACTTGTTTAAAATCTTTTGTAGCCCTCGCCTTCACTAGATCTCCTACTTTTTGTCAGGACATTGTTACAGAAGATATCCTATGCTCAAGCTCCAAAGATACATAAACATCTCATTCACCCCCTTACAAGTGCTGCAGGTGAGGGAGATCACACCACAATGAAATGAAGGTCAGCCTCATCTCTTAGCAACATGCTGCATTGCCACATTCCACTGGGAAAAAATTCCTGTCTCTGGCAGTTACAAAAATTCCGTGGCAGATGGTATGATTAAAACCTGTTTTTCAAAGGTTTATTTCAAAAGTGGCAGCATCAACCAGCAAAGAATTCACATAAATTTGTCTAGAAACTAGAAAGTTGTATCCTGGCACAAGAGTTTGCAGCTCATGAAACATTCAGCTTTTGTGTTTTCATTATTGTCTGTCAAATACTTTTATTTCCATAATAAAAAAAAAACCAATACACCATATAATGTTTTTACGTATTGTGAAGTGATAATAATAATTTGTTCTTATGTTAAATAAATGCTTTGTCAGAGCACCTGCTCCAGAACATTTAGCACGTTTTAAATGCCTTCAGTGTTTACCAACCTATACCTCTTCTACTGTAAATCTAGAAAGCTTAAAATATAATTCACTGCATTCTAACACAAACACTTATTGAACTTTGTCAAACTAATATGAATAAACTATATTTATAGTTTGTGATGATTATCACTATTAACACTTTATGAATAAAGGCTAAATTGATATAATCAATCATTCCTTCTTATGAAGACCTAAAGACTTCCACTGTACACACCTTCTCGGTTACAAATGTTATAAATGTGTTTATTATCCTAAATGCTGACTGAATCCCAGCCTTTGGCTATTGGTTTACCTCAATATTTCTACAGCTATTGATTCGATCACCTGTACCCTCACCTCCACTCCCATGCCCTGGATCCCAATCAAACCATTACACCCTCTCATCCTGACTGTCATCCACTGCAGATCTCATCTCTGCTCCCCAAGTCCAATGATCACAGACTTGAAAGATTATGGGGCAATTTACTTAATAATTCACAGCCAGAACTGCCTTGAGATAGAAAGTACTATCAGACCTTGTCTGCTGAAATTGCTCACTATTCCAGGATCATCCTAGAGTAAAGGTAACTCCCAACTTCTTATCTCTACTACAACTATTTATGTAAACACTTCCCCCCTGTCCCCTGTACCTTCCCCTGCACCAAAAAATGCAAAGCCTTTGCAGACATCTTTTCCCCTAACAGCAAGATAATCCAATCTGTTAGCCCTAGTACTTTCCTCCATTGGACTTGCCTGTCGACTATGAGTCTAAAAGTGTTAAGATAGAGGAGTGCCTTAACCCCCTATGATGGTGTCATATGGACTTATGAGAAGAGCAGTTTAATATCTCAGAGGACTGAGACCTAACACTGGCCTTTCTAATATTAACTGTAATAATGTCTATCATATCAATGCAACTAGTATGACAAGTTACATGTAATCAATTACTTTTTGTTCAATATAAGAGCTTTTCATAGTGAGATCACTACAATGATTTCCTCTATCTCACTAGACTGAGCAGGCTCTGCAGATTCTAACATTTAAAGAAGCAAAGTTGCAACACAATACAGGCTCAGTTTAACTTCACATACAACATGGTGAGCAGTGGTTGGTCCCATTTAGTGATCTCATACTCAACGCTGACTGTGGTAGTGATCTGAAGATTTCTTAGCACTTCAGGTTCAACTTTAACATGCCAGCTCCTACAAACAGTCAAGGAGTTTAACACTTAAAACAACTGACAGAAGAAACCCTTGTGGTAAGGGCTTCATCAACTAGGGTAAATGCACACTCAATGTTAATAGCATTTCAGACCTGGTAAGAGATGTGCAGCAACAGGACAGTTGGGAAATCCTTGGAGAATGAAAATTAGTTACTTCAAAGCAGATCCTTTGATAGCCCATAGGAGCTGACCTGAGTGAGGGTTCAGCCATAGAGTGAATGGAAGTCGGAGGCTCCGTGAGTAACGTTTACATTCCTACTGGGCAAGAAGAAGCCTTGAAATGTGGTGCAGCAAGTATAGGCTGGGAAAAACCAGGGGCTGTGGGATCATCCAGGACGAAAAACTGCAAGAGAAACAGGGACCAGTATTGGAGCTACAGACAATCTGAAACATCCAGAAAGAAAAGGCATAAAAGAAGTGGAATACATCTCTTGAAGCCACAACGTAGTCATTTAGCAAAACTGGGGAGTGCTTGTGCAGTGGTAGTGTCTCTACGTGTAAAAAATGAGGTCTGCAGATGCTGGAGATCACAGCTGCAAATGTGTTGCTGGTCAAAGCACAGCAGGCCAGGCAGCATCTCAGGAATAGAGAATTCGACGTTTCGAGCATAAGCATCAGGAAGGGCTTATTTGCGGTCGTGTCTCTACCTCTGGTTCAGGCAGGCTTATGTTCAGATCTTACCTACTTCAGCAGTGTGACATAATAGCCCTGGGCAGGAAGTATCTATTTAGTCAAACTGCAGTTAAATTTCCATCATTTATTAAAGCCAAAGACAACAAGATTTATTCAGTAGAGCTGTTAAGGAATCAAGTGTCCTTTATTAAGGTCACAAACAGTGGGATTCATCCAAAACAATTGTAAAAAAGACATGAACCATCTATTTTACCTGCCGACTCTTTGTTATCGGTGTGACGACAGCAGGCAAGTATGGAGTTAATGGCTGCGGGGGTGAGAGTGGGTCCAGTGTGGTGAGCTGGGCCCATTGACGAAGAAGTGGCATGGGAAGAATAGCAACTCTGACGTTGGTGGGTCCAGCTCAACGGTCAGGCCACATTGTGGAAGTAGCGGAGTGGAGGTGAAATTTCTTTCAGCTTTATCTTTTTATTCCTGAAGTATTCGAATGGCACTGGGTTGTGGTGATAGTTAAGTCTTTTCACTGCATTTACCATGTTGTTCATTGTAGAGTACAAGTGACAACAAATCATCATTTATTCATTCTCCAGACCTATCCAAATCCTTTGTAGACAGGCAGGAGCCTGAAAGAAAACAGCAAGCCAGGCAGCATCAGGAGGTGCAGATAAAGGGGGTGGGTGTAAGGAGAGGTGCAGATAAAAGGGGTGGCAGGGGCAAGGTGGTGAATTGGGGATAGATGAAGACAGGGAGACAGTACAATCTGGTTGGTCAATGGGAGGAATGAATCCAGTTGGTGGCAGGGAGCAGTGGAAGGGAGGGGGAGGGGCTGGAAAGGGAGTTGGGTGATGGGAAGAGAGGCTATTTGAAATTGGAGAACTCAATGTTGAGTTCTCTGGGCAATAGCTGCCCGAGGGATGATGAGGTGTTGTTCTTCCAATTTGCAATTTGATTTGTTGTGGCAATGTAGGAGGCAAAGGATGTCCATGTCATAAAGGGAGTGGGATGGGGAATTAAAATGGGAGGTGACTGGGAGGTCAGGTTGACCACTGTGGGCCTGGCTGAGATGCTCGGTGAAATGTTCCCTAAGTTTATGTTTGGTCTTCCTAATGTAGAGAAGACCACATTGGGAGCACCTGATGCAGTAAACTGGTTGGAAGAGAGGCAGGTGAACCTCTGTCTCAACTGGAAGGACTGTTTGGGACCCTGGATGGAGGTGAGGGGGGTGGTGTACTGGCAGATTTTGCATCTTTTCCGGCTGCAGGGGAAGGTACCTGGGGGTTGGGGGGGATTGGTTGGGAGAGAGGCACAAACCAAGGACTATTGAAGGAATGGTCCTTGAGAAAGGCAGAGAGAGGTGGAAAGGGGAAGATGTTCTTGGTGGTGGGGTCTAGAGTTGGTGGAAGTGTTTGAGGATGATGTGTTGGATGTAGAGACTGGTGGGGTGGTAGGTGAGGACAGGGGGATCCCTGTCTTTATTGCATTTAGGAGGGAGAGGTTTAGAGCAGTGGAACTGGGAATGAAGGTCGTGCAGTGGAGGGCTGTCCAGATGACAGAGAGGGGACAAAGCACATTGTTCAAAATACATCGATATCTGGGATGCTTGGGAGTGGAATGTCTCCTCATCTGAGCAGATGCAGTGGAGGCAGGAGAATTAGGAGAACAGGATGGAGCTCTTGCAGGATACTAGGTAGGTGGAGGTGTAGTCTGGGTAGTTTTGGGAGTCTGTGAGTCAGTAGTAAGCGTCTGTCTGGAGACCGTTGCTGGAGATGGAAATGGCGTGGTGTCAGAGAGTTGGCATTCAGCCTCTCTGATATTGAGGTCCGTTCTCCAGACTACCACCACCTCACCTTTGTCAACATTGTCCAACTCCTTTTGCAGTCTTCACAATTCCTCAACATTACCTTTGCCTCTAGCTGTCTTTGTGTCATTTGTAAACTTAGCAATAATGCCCTCAGTTCCTTTGTCCAGAAAGTTAATGTATAATGTTAGTAGTTGTGATCCCAATATGGACCCCTGCAGAACTCCTCCAGTCACTTTTTTATCCCCACACTCTGCCTTCTGCCAGTCAGCCAATCCTCTGTCCATGCCAGGACCTTGCCCTGAACACCATGGGCTGGTTATTAGCAGCTTCCAGTGCAGCACCTTGTCAAAGCCCTTCTGGAAATTCAAATACAGAGGAACCTTGATTATCCGAACGAGATGGGTGGGCACTATTTCGTTTGGATAATTGATTATTTGGTTAATTGATCTCCTCTGGGGCTTGGAGTTTTCTGTGAAGTCTGCTCCCCATTCAGGTGGCAAAACAGCAGCACACTGTGTGTAAGACCCCACCCCCTGCCTGCCCCGCCATCTGCCCCACCTCACCCCCCTGCCTGCCCTGCCGTCTGCCCCCACCTCACCCCCCTGCTTGTCCTGCCGTCTGCCCCCACTCCAACCCCCGTCCGCCCCCAACACCATCCACCCCCACTCCGTCTGCCACCCCCTCCCCCCCACCCACCACCTGACCCCCCAACCCCATCCACCCCCACCCGCTGTTGGAGAGATTTTCTGGGAAGGGTTCAGTGTACACCTTTGTGTAGAATTCCAGGGAAGATATTGGGGGGGGAGAGAGAGAGGGAGAGAGAGAGAGAGAGAGAGAGAGAGAGAGAGAGAGAGAGTGGGCAGGAGATCAGTAATTTGGAGATGGTGCCTGGACTGTCCAGGACTGTTCTCGGCAGCATTTCAGTGAGCTGGGCTCGTTTTTAATCATTGTAAACAAAGGACGCGATCAGGGTTAAAACAGCTCTTTGATATAATGTTTGTATTGGGACCTCGAGATCGCCTTCGAATAATCCGATATTGGGATAATTGATATTTGGATAATTGAGGTTCCTTTGTAGATCAGATCCACTGGCTCTCCTTTACCTAACTTGCTTGTTACCTCCTCAAAGAAATCTAAGAAATTTGTCAGGTATGACCTTGTCTTGTTGAAGCCATACTGACTCGGCCCTATTTTACCATGCACACTTCCAAGTGCTCTGCAATTTCATCCTTAATAATAGACTCTAAAATGTTACAAATGACTGAGGTCAGGCTGATTTTCCATCTTCTGCCTTGTTCCCTGCTTAAACAGGAGTGTTACATTCACCATTTTCCAGTCCTCTGGGACAATCCATGACTCTCGTAATTCCTAAAGATCACCACTGATACTTCCACAATGTCCTGAGCTATCTCCTTCCGAACTCTGGGCTGTAGTCCATCTGGTCCAGGTGATTTATTCACCTTCAGACCTTTCAGTACCTTTTTCCTTAGTGATGGCCTCACCTCTGGCCCTGATTCTGTTTAAGTTCTGGTATGCTGCTGATGTCTTCTTCCTTAAAAACTGATGCTCTGCCATTTCTTTGTTCCCTATTACTACTTCTCCAGCCTCACTTTCCAGCAGTCTAAAGTCCTCTCTTGCCTCTCTTTACTTTTTATGTATCTAAAAAACTTTATATACGTTAGTAGCTGGCTCACTTTCATATTTCATCTTCTCCCTACTCACTGATTTTTTTTTTAGTTATCCCCTGCTGGATTTTTAAGGCTTCCAAATCCCTGGGTTTCCCACTAATCTTCACCACGTTGTATATTTTTGCTTTTATGGTCTCTGTGACTTCCCTTGTCAGCCATGGTTGTCTTGCCCTCCCTTTAATATGCTTTGTTTTCCTTGGGATGAATTTCGGCTGTGCCTCCCAAATTGGCCCCAGAAACCCCTGCCATTGTTGCTCCACCGACTTCCCTCCTAAGCTCCCGTTCCAATCAACATTCCTCTCTCATGTCTTTGTATTTATTCTCACTCAATTGCAGAACTGTCACGTCTGATGAATTCCTTTTCTTGAGATCTGTTACCAAACTGATTGTCCCAGCCCACATGCACATTATGAAGCCCCTATGATTACTGTGCCTTTCTAATATTCTCTTTCTATCTCCTGATTTATTTTCTGGCCTACATCCTGACTATGGCTAGGAGGCCTGGAAGTAACTCCCACCTATTCATTCCCAGAGAAACCGGACAGTGTAAATGCCTGGCAGGAAAGGCAGAGTGGGTAGCCTGCCAGCTGCAGCGTGCTGGTTGCTTGCCCCAGTCTTCAACCAACTCTGTCAACATCACAACGTCCAACTGAAAAATTTCTAACCATTCAGAATCGCAATTCAGCAATGCAATTTGTTTTCTTGAGTACAAAACTGTGATAGTACAATGAAAATCCAGGACTGCACTTCTCGGTGAAATGAACTGTGGCACTAACACACGTACTGTACTGCAAGGTCTAACCGACCCAGCTGGGCATTTTGATGTATTGTCCTCTCTCTAGGGGCGATTATAATAAAGCCATTTCAATAGTGAATATCTGTAGCTGAGCATTTACTACACTTATTCATTGTAATAGGTAACCATAATAAAAGTATTTCCAAAATATGAATACATTTATTTCAACATCCTAATATCAATATGCTTATTAGCTCCCCCCTCACCACGTGCATCTCCTTTTGCTATTGAAGTGGTGGTAAAAACACACGTATGAAGAAAACCAAGGCAAACGCAAGGACAATTTTAAGATGCAATGCAGTTGCTATTTAAAGAGAAAATGCCTGTCCAACATGACTGTAAGAGTTGTGTGGAAAGCTTGTTCCAGACTTGTATTTGCTGCTCTCTGTAGGCTGTTCAGGGGAGTGACTGAGATGAACAAGAATACTGAAATTATACAAAGTTAACCTGTAAGAAACCAAGCATTTTGTTTCAAACCATGACCTGAAAATTTGTACAAATGTTTTGTACACAACCGTGATAAGAAATAGATTGATATATTCAGCTTATTGAAAAACCATCCTGGTGGCAGTAAAGGACGGTGCAAATAAACATAGGAACCATAGTTCTCAACAACCAGCTACAGGCAAGCACCAAAGTAAAACTAAAGGATAAAATAATGAAAAGATTAGACAATAACCCAAACCTTCCCAGGGGTGGGGGAATCCAGAACTAAAGAGCATAGGTTTAGGGTGAGAGAGAAAAGATATAAAAGAGACCTAATGGGCAATTTTTTTCACGCAGGCGGTGGTGTGTGTATGGAATGAGCTGCCAGAGGATGTGGCGGAGGCTGGTACAATTGCAACATTTAAGAGGCATTTGGATGGGTATATGAATAGGAAGGGTTTGGAGGGATATGGGCTGGGTGCTGGCAGGTGGGACTAGATTGGGTTGGGATATCTGGTCGACATGGATGGGTTAGACCGAAGGGTCTGTTTCCATGCTGTGCATCTCTATGACTCTATGACATGCTATTGGGTGACCAATACAGCCACTTAAGACTGCTATCTCTAACAGCGCTTTGCCAGCACCAACAGGGCCCACTGATCTCTGGAGAAATTACCAAGTTGCCAGGTAAACCCTAGTGGCCTCCAAAGGCTTCTTAAGAGTCCTGTTTTGTGGCTGCTCCAGGGATTACTGAGCAGCCCCACAACAACATGGCATGAAAGGTGTTAATAGTCAAATGAAGAAGCTTGTCCGATTCCCAACCCAACTCACTAAAGTGTGGTCTTCTAGGCCTTGGAGTGCTCCATACAACACACTATTTGTTCAACGTTTTTTAGGTGCCCTCTGTTTCATTACACTATCCGATCATAAAATATAGGATAGAAATAGGCCATTCAGCCTCTTGAGTCTTTGCTGCCATTTGATCATGGCTGATGTTTCTCAACCCCAGTCTCCTGCCTTCTCCCTGTAATCTTTGATCCCCTCACTAATCAAGAACATATCTATCTCTGTCTGAAATACACTGAATGACCTAGTCTCCACAGCCTTCTGTGGCAATCAGTTTCACACATTCATCATCCTGTTGCTGAAGGAAAGAATGTGCAGTGGCTGAAGGAAAGAATGTCTCCTTACTTCAGTTCCAAAATTCTCACTTGTAACAAAACCCTTGGTCTTACTCTCTGCTACCAGTGGAAACATTTTCTTGATGTTTACCGTAACCAGGTCTCTCAATATTCTGGGAGAAAGAAAGGATTGCAGATGCTAGAGATCAGAGGCGAAAAGCGCCATGCTAGAAAAGCACAGCCAGTCAGGTAGCATCCGAGGAGCAGGAGAGTCAATGTTTTGAGCATAAGCTCTTCATCAGGAATGTTGGAGGCGGGGTTATGGGGGCAAGGGGGCTGAGAGATAAATGGGAGGAGTGTGGAACTGGGGGGAAGGCAGCTGGAAATGTGATAGGTAGATGAAGGTGGGGATGATGCTGATAGATTGGAGCAGAGGGTGGAGCAGAGAGGTGGGAAGGAAGATGGACAGATAGGACAGGTCAAGAGGGTGGTGCCAAGTTGGAGGGTTGGATCTGGGATAACATGAGGATAAGGGAGATGAGGAAACTGGTGACATCAACACTGATCCTGTGTAGTTGGAGGGTCAAGGGTGGAAGATGAGGCATTCTTCCTCCAGGCATCAGGTGGCTAGAATTTGGCGATAGAGGTGGCCCTAGTCATTAGCTACCACGAAAAAGTCTCTATATCTGCACTCTCTGCCTTCTGCCAGTCAGCCAATCCTCTAACCATGCCAGTACTTTGCTCCTAACACCATGGGCTCGCACCTTATTTAACAGCCTCCTATGCAACACCTTGTTGAAGGCCTTCTGGAAATCCAAATAGATCATGTCTACTGGCTCTTCTTTGTTTAACTTGCTTGTTGCCTCCTTGAAGAATTCTATCAGAATGTCAAGCATGACCTCCCCTTGTAGAAACAGCCCTATTTTACCATGCAATTCCAAGGACCCCACAATCACATCCTTAATAATGGACCTCAAAATCTTGCAAACAACAAGGGTCAGGCGACTGGCCTATAGTTTCCTGTCTCCTATCCCCCTCCCTTCTTAAACAGGGTTGTCACATTGGCCATTCTCCAGTCCTCCGGGACCCTCCCTGACTCTAGTGATTCCTGAAAGATCACGATCAATGCTCTACAATCTCCTCAGCTACTTCCTTCAGAATTCTGAGGTGTGGTCCATTTGGTCCAGGTGATTTTCATGCTGCAGACTCAATGATGTTCAGTGCTACTGAAGCTGTTGAGCTGAGTGGTTCCTGGTGAAAGCATTGGTAAAGGCAGGTTAAAGTCCTCAATTAGATAGTAGTCCCGGTGATGACCTATCAATTGGAGACAGGCTGGCTCTTTTCAATTCCCGCACAGGAACATCTCAGGCTCTGAGAACATTTAGACTAGTGGGTGGCAATTTATGGTTTTTAACCTCTTTTGACATTATTAACTTCAATGACCCACAGATCTCCCTTTCCTTCCCAACATTGATGGAAACATTGTCATTATCTGTACCTCTCTCTCCTCTCATGCCCTGTTTTAACTCCTTTCAGTTAGGTTTCAACTCCTCATACAGCATTATTCAAACTTACACATTGTATTTATTTTATTTTTTCATGGATGTAGGCATCACTGGCTGGGGCAGCATTTATTATCCATCCTTAATTGGCCAAAGAGCAGTTAAGAATTGGGCACATTGCTATGGTTTGGTGTCACATTAGGCCAAACCAGGTTAGGAAAGCAGATTTTCTTTCCTAAATGGCATTCATGAAACGGATGAGTTTTTATGACAATTGACAGTGGTTACATCGTGACTATAGGATGAGCATATTTAATATTCAACATATTTATTAAATTCAAATTTCACCATCTGCCATCATGGGATATGATCCTGAGGACCTTAGTCTGATGTTCTGGATTATTAGTCTCTGGCCATGATATATTTTCTCTTCTTTTTCTCCTCACATTTTCTCCAGTCTTTGACACCATTAACTACACCGTTGCCCTCCATTTTATAACTTATCCTCATTTGATTTCACTCTTACCTAATAGGCAGCATCCAATGCATCTCTTCCTACGCTTAAAATGCAGCAAAAATCCATTTTTACCCTCCTCCTCTTTCCCATCCTCATATTGCACCTCATCCATAGACATTGATTAGTTTCCATACATACATTGATAATTTCAAATCTCATCTGCCAATTTCTCATAACTTCTTCATAACCTCTATACTAGCTTTTGGCTTTTTGGTATCTGGTCTGTTAAGTATTTAACCCCTTGCTAGCACTGGATCAGATATGACAGTAAAACTTCAGGTATTAAGCAGCTTTATTAAGAGTAAGGCAGGACAACAGTCTGGGCAGCAATTTACAGAACATGAGCTATATAGTTCCCTGTTAAAAATGCATGGGCAAAGGAGTTCAATTTTCCCATAGTTTATGATCCACAAGACCTTAAGACATAGGGTCGGAAGTAAACCATTTAGCCCATCAAGTTCACTCCACCATTCAATGAGATCATGGCTAATCTGATAATTCTCAACTCCACTTTCTTGCCTTTTCCTTATAATCAATGATTCCCTTACTGATTAAAGAGCAGTCTGACCTCAACCTGCAGTAGAGAATTTCACAGATTCAGTACTCTCTGAGCAAAAAACTTCTTCCTCATTTCTGCTCCCCACCCCCACCCACCTGGGGAAATTTGCTGCCGGTGAATTGCAGATTCATGGTTTCTTCAGCCTTGCTTGAGCTGAGTGTCCACAGGGACTGTAATGGGTTCATTGGTCAGCAACACAGCCTACATGTCATTGTGGAGTGGTGGCAAATTTCTGAGTACTGTTCTAATAGAGGAGGATGAACACATGACGTTTTGGTTGACAGAGTCAAGGATTTCTGGTAGATTGCCCTCACCTTACTGCCCTTGCCATTGATTCCAACCCTCCGCCTGGTCTGCATTGTTACATTGTTTACAACTTCAATGTTCTATGTCGCAATGAGCTGAGACTGCAGCTCCATGTCCTCTTCTTTTTAAATGTTTTCTGAATTCCAGCTCTGTAAAATAATTTGCTACAACTCCTACCACACTATAAATGCAGTTGAAAGTTTTATCATGTTCTTGTGATATCCAGGCTTGATTATTCCAATGTCATTCCAGTCAGCTATTCATCACCCTTAATGAACATCAGCTCATCTGAAACCCTTAATTGTCCTTGTCAATCACCAAGTCTTCAATATATCCAATTTAAAATTCTCATCCTTGTGTTTAAATTCATCATTGCCTTTAATAAGTTCCTCCCTGTATAATTTCAGCCACCTTTCATTCTTTAACTTCACATCTTTGATTAAGTTTCAAAGTTCTTTGCTCAGCATCTTTTATTCCTCAGGAAACGTTACTATTAAAAGTGCTACAAAATTATAAAATGTATTTTTTCTATTTATACAATTTATTTTAGCAGGGTGAAAATATCAATTTTCATCCCTGAATGTCTTAAGAGTCAGATACTTTGAATGAGACTGGAGTGACATACAGTTCATGATGATGTTCTTATAGTGCAAATTTTATTAAACTACCTTTCACTATTTATTCTGGTGGCAACATGAGATTAACCTGAAAGCTTCTGGTGTAGTGAAATAACCACTAGGTTAAGGCATTATCACTTTGTAGGAGTTGCCTCCACAGCTTGTGAAATAGCCTCACTCCTGCATAAGCTAGTGTTCAGCCATGATGTAATCCATAAGGTCATTTTCCAAGTTTGCACTGACAGTGGGAAGTTGACGAGGTAAAAACAATGACTGCAGATGCTGGAAACCAGATTCTGGATTAGTGGGGCTGGAAGAGCACAGCAGTTCAGGCAGCATCCAAGGAGCAGCGAAATCGATGTTTCGGGCAAAAGCCCTTCATCAGGAATAAAGGCAGAGAGCCTGAAAAAGGGAGAGATAAGCTAGAGGAGCGGATCATCAGCTGTGCATTTGGGAAGTATGCTGTCCATAACTTTTCATCCATTGAAGTTAATGGAGAATCAGCAAACATGAACTGCATTGTTTGCACGTGAAGCTAGTTATTGTGAGTGTGAACTTGGAAAGTTAGATACACTGCAAGACTATCCAGTAGTGATCAATTCCGAAAATTCCTGATGATTTTGATGTGCGCTAACAATCAAATTTTGGAAGTTGGCTGCAAGATGCTATCTAATAGATAGTTCAGATCTCTTCTCTTGTTAAACCACAATCTGCTGAGATAGTTGTCCCTTGTCATTGCAAGATAAATGAATCAGGTCCATAGATGCAATTTGGAGCTTAATGGCAAGCATTATCTTTCTGGGTATGATACTGATTTCCCTCACATCCAGTGTCAAATTCACTTGAACAGCTTCATTAATAATGCTCCAACGAACACGGGGCGTTATGTTTTCCAGTATATTAGTGGCCCTAAGTCTTGGAGTTACAGTGCATACATGCAAAGTTATTTTCATATTGGTTCTTCTCTGGACTGTGACAAGAACCTGAATATTTTACTAGTGTCTATGCCCAGAACTAAGCACAATACCCCAGATGTAGTCTGATCAGAAAATCAAAGAGTTGAACAACACTTCACAAATACACAATTTACGAACTTAAGAAAAAGGAGCAGAAGTTGGGCATTCAGGCCCTCAAAGCTGAAAATGTGTTGCTGGAAAAGCGCAGCAGGTCAGGCAGCATCCAAGGAACAGGAAATTCGACGTTTCGGGCATAAGCCCTTCTTCAGGTATCTTTTCTGAAGAAGGGCTTATGCCCAAAACGTTGAATCTCCTGTTCCTTGGATGCTGCCTGACCTGCTGCGCTTTTCCAGCAACACATTTTCAGCTCTGATCTCCAGCATCTGCAGTCCTCACTTTCTCCATTCAGGCCCTCAAGCCTGCCTTACCAGTCTATGAAATCATGGTCGATTTGCCTCAGGCCTCTTATCATCTTTGCTGTCAGCTCTTCAACTCCGCGATATGTCCAAAAACTACCCACTCCTCTTACCCTCCAAAGCTCTCTGGGCGAGAGAATTCCAGACAATTATGACCGTCAGAGAAGAAATACCTTTGAATTTGTTTTAAATTATGTCCACGTATTCGCCAACTATGTCTCCTGGTTAGAGAATCTCCCCTATAGGCTTGTATTCCTACATCGCTGGTATATGGGTTTACTCTGGATATCAATAACCCAAAGCAGTCCCAACACCAGGCATACCTAACTGTTCTTTATTGAAACAAGGCAACTCCAAAATATTGCCATAATAGATATACCTCACAAGCTTAACTTATAATGCTTCCATTCACACATGAACCAGTTTATATTGACTTGTCTGAGGATTCGACTGAAACATTTGATCGTCCTCCTTCATCCAAATCGCCAGTCAGGATGACTCCAATTTCTGAGCTTGTTAGCTATTGCCCTGAGGCAGATTCTCTTATTGTCCTGCTCGTACACACAGCCTGCACGATCAATCCTTGATACTGTCCAGGCTTCAGTGATTGCTTGCCTGAGCACTGGCAAACATCACAAGTGCGTTATGTCTACTACACTAAAGTCAGTTGACCTTTCACCTCTTGTTTTCTCTGAAGGGATTCTTAACTCTCAGTCTTCACCTCAGGCCAGCTTGCTCATAGCTATTTCTTTACAGCTTTTGTGTATTACCAACGCTATGATACTCACAGCACACCTGTGGTCAACCATAGTTTGCTGTCCTGACAAATGGACACTAGTTTAGTACATCTCCTACTGAGTTGCAACAGTGCTTCCCTATCTTTAACATCAACACCCCAGCAATATTGGGAAATATTCCATTTGCTGAAGAACACCCAGATCTTCTGTACTTTTTTTTGTAGTCTCTCTCCATTTAAATAATTGTCTGCCTTTTGATTCTTCTCACCAAAGTGCATGACTGCACACTATCCTACTTGAACTCCACTGATTGGGCAAAAACTTATCTATCATCTTACAGATTCCTTCCATCTTCATCATAACTTGCCCTCCCATCTACTCTTCTATCAGAAAATGTGTTTACATTACACTCTGCCTACTCATCCAAATCATTAATACAGCTAGTAAATAATTGATGCCCTGGGACTGATCCTTTAGTCACTCCATCAGTTATGCCTTTCTAATTTGAAAAAGACCCATTAATCCGCACTCTTGTGTGTAAACCAACCCTCAATTTATTCTATTACATTACTCCAAAAATAGTGAGCATCTATTTCACAATAACTTTTAAAATGGTACCTTATCAAATGCTTCCTTGAAATCCAAATATCCTACATCTGGTTGCCCTTCATTAACTTTGCTTGCTATATCCTCAAAGAAATCTAACAAATTTGTTATATAAAATTTCCTTTCTACAAAGCCATGTTAACTCTGTTGATTGAGTTAAGCTTTTCTACATGCCCTGTTATTCCTTCTGTAATAACAGATTCTAGAATTTTTGCACAGATATTAGGTTAACTGGCCCATAGTTCCTGCTTTCAGTCTCCCTCCCTTCTTTAACAGGAGTGTCACAGTGGTCGTTTTCCAATCTGCTGGAATGCTCCAAAAGTCTAGTGAGTTCTGGAATATTTTGACCAATAACCACTATCTCTGCAGCCATTTCCTTGCAGATAGACCATCACATCATAGCACCCTGCCTGCCTTTAGTCCCATTAATTTATCAAATATCTTCTCTCTCACAATATAATCTGTTCCAAGACCTTTCCTGCCATTAGCAATTGTTTGATATCTGTGGGATATCAGTGTTTTCAGTGTTCTTTACCAGGTACACTAATAAAACCTTGTCGGTTTAAATCTGTTCCCTGTTAACTTTCCAGTCACATCTTCCAAGGGTCCCCCACTAACTTGAGCTAGTCTTTCTTTTTATATACTTGTAGAAGCACCTACTGTGTTTTTATATTTCTTGCCAATTTATCTTTGGAATCAGCTCTCTCTCCTTTTATTTGCATTTTAGTCATTTAAATAGTTGAATCCTAATAAATTCCCAATCTCCTGGTCTACCATTAGCTTTAGCCACTTTGTTTGCCTTAATTTTATTAGATCCTCTCGGTTACCACCTTTGTTAACCATAGGTGGTTCATCCTCCACATCGAGTCTTTCTTTTTGACTGAAATAAATTTTTTGCTGAGAATTATTAAACATTTGCTTAAATATTTACTACTGTTCATCTACTGGCATTTTCTTGGTCATTTTAAAGAACATTTTCTTCATACCTATATAATTATTTAAATTCAGGACACTGGTTTGATACCCAAGTTGATCTCTCTCAATCTGAAATACTACCACATTTCGATTACTAACCCTAGACGCTACTTACCTTGAGATCGCTTTTTAATCCTACCTGAATACACATTATTCTCTGCAGAAAGCCAACTCCTGCAAATACACGTTTTTTTTTAGATTAGATTAGACTTACAGTGTGGAAACAGGCCCTTCGGCCCAACAAGTCCACACCGACCCGCCGAAGCGCAACCCACCCATACCCCTACATTTACCCCTTACCTAACACTACGGGCAATTTAGCTTGGCCAATTCACCTGACCCGCACATCTTTGGACTGTGGGAGGAAACCGGAGCACCCGGAGGAAACCCACGCAGACACGGGGAGAACATGCAAACTCCACACAGTCAGTCGCCTGAGTCGGGAATTGAACCCGGGTCTGCAGGCGCTGTGAGGCAGCAGTGCTAACCACTGTGCCACCGTGCCGCCCATAAAGTTCATCTAGCCTTCCAGGAATATACATAAAACAAGGTTAAAAGCCTGCTGGCCTGTATCTGTTAATGACATGCTCGTGTGTGAACTAGTTTGCATTGAAGGTCACAGCTTGGGAGCAACTATTAAGCAACCCTCAGTGCAAGTAAAGAAAGGTATTGAGACATTGCCTTGTTCTGAGCAATGTTAATTATCATTTTAGATACTAATTTTTTCAAATCAAAACATTAAAAGTATATTAAATCTTTTTTTTGAGTGGGAGGAAAAGAAATTCTGTTGCAATGGACATAGTGTAGTGTACTATAATGAAACACAATACAAATGAAACACAATTTCCCTCAGTAATATTTATTCAAGCCAAAATGGTTAACAAAAAATGAAGGAGGAATCTATTGAGCAGAATAACTGCTCACTAAATTTACTATAAATCTATTCACTAACTTAATTATCATTTGCAGTACAGAGTGTTTCAGGTCTAAATATTAAGAGTCAATTGAATGCTTAATATTTTTTCACGTTTTGAACTATTGCCCCATATGAACTCCAACTGGCCTCCTTCATATGAGAACTACAATGTGATATACAGAAAAACAAACTGTAAACTTCTGGATTTATATTATCATAGGAATTAATTTTAACAATGAGACAGCCAAACTTTGACGATGTTAACTAACCTCTATTGTAAAGTTGTTTAGTGCATTTTTTTTCCATAGAAAAGCAGATGCATGCCATTATCAATAGCATTTTCAAGACTACGAAGGTTGAGTAAACATAAAAAACATAAAACAACAGTTATCATTTCTTTTACAGAGAAATGTTAATGCCTTCGAGAAAGGTTTCAACGTTGCACTCTTGCTGAATATTCTTTCTGTTATTTGGATAAAGCACAAATGAAAACAAAACAGAGGACAACTTGTTGATTTATTCCTTTCTAAGTTTAAGGTTAGGTCTGATTAAATCGGATACTGGCTCTCACCAATAATTTTCAGGGAAATATTTGCTTCTTCCAAACATACCTGCTTTGATGAATAAGTTTTTATAAAAGTAATTTTTCTGATTGCAAAGAACGTTATAACCTAAAAAAGACATTGATTGAACATGATTTTGCTTTGTTTTTTGACAAATTAACAGAAAAAAAACCCATGAAAATCTGATGGCCTAATTACTTCCTCTGCTAACTTGAATAGAACTTCAACTGACTGAACAGCAATGGAATGTGTATCAGTTCCATGTAACATTTGCTAAGATCTGTATGTGATCATCTCACTCCTGCTACATCATGACGATGGTTAGACATTTTGTACTCTGAATGCGATTTAAACAATAAATAATTCATCAATTTTTCAATAACAGTTTGTAAAGTTTATACAGCTGTATATAATAGTCATATACCATTTGCATTTTAAAACAAAACTGGAAACATTTAGACTCCTTGAATGTGGCTCCATGTGCACTGGCTGACCCCGCTATTGTATCCAAATAGCCATTCATCATCTGTGAGCCTTGGTATCAATTGATGACTAGTTATTCAATCACTGCCTGAATATCTTCTCAAAGATTGCCATCTCCATTAGGAGTTACTGAATAACAACTGGAAGCAGCAGCCTCGGATGCTGAGGCCAACACTAGCACCTCTAAGAGGCCGGAAACTGAAGGTGGGACTTTTCACTGAGACGTTCAACTCAGCGATATCACCTTTGGTATCTGAACCATTAATAAAAACAAGTATTGTACTTAATTTGGTACTAATATCTTTAGAAAGAGGAACTTGATGTTACAAAAGTTTTCCTGAACTTCTTTTACAAATATTGTGCTTTTCAATTCTGTTAGTCTCAGGTGTTGTGTTTAGACTGCACTTCCTTTTTGTGAACACGCCAGCCAATACATAGACAACATAATCAAAATGAGATGAACGCAAACTTCTGGCAAAGATTATGGAAATAAATATGGGCCTGTGACAAAGTCAGCCCAGTTTTCTCTTTAGTTTTATAGTCGTTGTCCATCTCTTAGACGAATTAGATATGTACCTGCCTCTCCTGTTTCACAACAAATGCCAAGTGCAGATCTATTGTGCCCATGACTTTACAGCTGAATGATTGTCCATTTTATGCTATATATGACTAAACAAACAAAATCTAGACAAAAGTCTATTTATTTACTATATTAAACCACAGATATTTTGTTTTTTGTTAATTTAACACAAATCAAAACATCATAAAAACGTGTAGGATTTTCCTGTTAGGCTGTGGGACCTGCCCTCTGCTTTGTTTAGGGGTCAGAAGATTGTGCTGTGTGGGAAACAAGCACTTAGTGGACTTTCTGATGGAGCAGCTGATTATGGGTCAGAAGGTAAGCTCACTATAAAATTAAGGCTATAGTCACAGCCTACCAGCTAAGAAGCAGCAGCAGCTGGATGCTGTGACATTAAAGTGAAAGTGAGGCTGCCCCCAACATGCAGGGGCCCTAGATACAATGTTTCTAAATATTAAAAATGGTCCTTGCAGCTGGGTCACAGCTAAGGGGGATAGGAAAGAAGCCTATTGATGCTGTGATCTGCAATTGGTGCTATGCCCTGGCAAATGGGAGAGGTCTTCATGTCTGCCTGGAGCACTGAAAACCACTCCCCATCACAGACAGGAAATTGTAAGCCAAATGGAAAATCCCAATCAATGTTTTTCAATTGGTCACCAACCAGTTTAATTGGTCATCCTACACAAGCAGGTAGGTATACCTGTTGCTCTCACTATCCTGATCTGGGAGAATGAAGCAGGGGCTCTGATACAATACCAATGGCACAATTTTTAATGGTGATCAGTCTCTGCTCCCAGCATAGTGGGGGCTATAAGTTCAACCTCAAATCTTCACTCATTTCTGACTGTTTAACTTCTCAAATTACTTTATATAAATTAAAACATGACTTAAAACTTCTCCAAATCTTGAGAAAACTGCAACTTGGATTACAAGAAGGAGAGTATTCTAATATATAATGCATGGTTAAAGGAAAAAAAATTTGAAATACAAGATCAAATTTCCAAAAAGTGTGACAACTTCACTGGTGATAAGCAGAGATACTAGTGAAATTGCCACTTTTGCATTTATTCTCTAAGATTCTGTTGGACTCTCACTGAAGCTTCAATGGGAGATTAGGACAGCTCTGTGGGAGGTCAATGCTTATGTGTTTAACCAACAAGCATTTATTTTTGTTCATTTCAGGTTAGTGTAAGTTATATCAATAATATTTTTAATAATGGCTATTCAGCAGAAATTTTCAACAAGAAATTTAAAATATACAGTAACATTTAACCTTCACTCTTTATTCATTTATTGCATCTAAAGCATTGTAGTGATTCCCTACAATCCCTACAATAAATAACACTCTTGTTTCTCATCCTGAATCAAAACATTATTTCCTTGCAACACTAAAGAAATTATTATAATGATGCAAAAATATTACCGACGGTTGTCTAGTGTTTACTGTTACTAAAATAAAAAAGTGCATCTTCACTCTCAAGTGAGTAGAAGCTAAATTCTTGTATCAATGCTGTGATTTAATTATTATCACAAATAGTGTTTTTCACTGTGAATAAAAGGTAATTTGAAATTGAAAAGATTTTCAAATACTGTAAAAGTTAATGCATGAGTTACACCCTCAGATGTCTCAGGCACTGGAGTTAAGAAATTTGATATATGTACTGTTAGTATTCATTGCTATTCAAAGAGTATGGTACACCACAGAATATACTCATTTCATTGCATTATTTCAGATCTGCCAAGAATTAAGGCAATTGGTGTTATAATTATGCTTACAAAATTAACAAATTCTACTAATATTTCTTTTCTACAATTTTAGTGTAAACCTTTCAGAGCAGAACCAGGCTCCTGCCAACTTTGCAGCTGGCTGTCCAAAATTCTGCAATTCAAAATCTTATATTAATAAATGCAAAGATAGTCACAGAGTTTTCTAGTTGTCCACTTTGTTGATGTTGGACTGCAGGTGGCAAATCTGAAGAATTGGAAGCAGTAACTGAAATGCACCTTGAATGTAGGTTGTACTGTTAGAGCCCTGTAAAGATGAAGGCACATTAGTTCCTTTAAATGTTAACAATTTTTTGACATAAGTTCATACTCTTCATAACCAAACCCAATAAGAAATTGGCTCACTTTCAAAAGGGACTGACACAGAATGGAATTCTCCAAGCAGATAAATTATACTAGGTGTTTGTACAATTTTCTCAGCAATGAATAACTGAGTGGCAAATAGTGAATCACCATACCATATCTTGTAAAATCCAGCCCAAAGCATTACACAGCTTACAGCAACATTTCAGTCAGCAGCATAGATAAGGAGTTATTGGTTACATCTATGGTTTGATTGTATTTCTAGTTCATTGAAAAAAGTAATGGGACTTAGACCTAACCATCCAACAAAAGATACAATATGATCACAAGCTTATGCCCCAAGAAAGTAAAAATAGAAAACTGTAAATGATGGCAATCGGAAATAAGAGATAAAACACTGATCATTTATAAAAATCTATAAAGGGAGGATGGGCTACAATGTTGCTGTTGCATTGCCTGTGTTAGAAATGAAAATTGGAAGCTAAGTATGCTCTTTCCGTAAGGCTGGGGGAAAAAAATGTTGACAGAAGAGATGGTCAACAAATGCATCAATCACAGCAGAGGAAGATACCCTGCATTTTGAGAAAATATTTTCTTAGTGCTGTACAATGAACTTAAACAAGTGGAAAAAGCATACATGGTGCTTTCTCCATCACCTCATTCAACTTGCATGAGCTAGAATTTCCTCCAGCTAAACGTGGAGGTGACTGAAGTCATTAACTTTGATCCCCACCACAAATCTTGCACCTTTGTCAAAGTATTGATTCCCCTAATTTTCCAGGAATGATCCAGACTGTTCACAACATAAGGGCTGGAACCTTTGTGGAATCAGAATGATTCTGGAAACCTTTAAAATGGTAGGTGGGGACCAATTCCAGGATTCCCATCCCATTCCCTGTACTTTCAAAGCTCCCTGGTGCAGGATAAAAGTGCAAGTAGCAAGCCCACATAGTGCACTTCAAACACGGCTGGTTCCAATGCTGGGTAAATTCTCTGAGATGTTATTTTTATCTATTTGGGTTAGCTTCACTATGACTAGTTGGTCATAGGCCCTCAGAGAATGGGGAACCATGTCCTGAACCTTTGGAAGGGCAATCTTAAAAGGTCTTTTCCATGCACTCCCCAATACAACTCGTTGCCAACTTATGTGCTCCATCCATGTTCATAGTCCTTGGCACCTTCTAAAGCAACAATTGAACCTCCATACTCAATCACTCAATTTGTACCAGGTACAGAACATGAGGACTGGTATAAGAACTCAGTAAACATACATGTCTCATTATGCATGCTTGGTTGAAAGGTGATCCAAAAACATTATTTCACCAGTGGATTCTGTTTTGACAATTGGAAAGGATCATTGACATCATTAAGTTATTTGAAGATTTTTGGCAATAATTCAATTTATTTCCAAAAATTAAGAGGTGAAATGTTTGAAGCCTCTATTGTTGAAACTTTAATGGTCTGATTGACACTTTTATAGTTATAGAAACAATAGATTTTTTCCAAATCAGGTTTATGAATGGGTTCTTTTCTTCTGAGCAGCTCTGTACATGTTTGTGCCACCAAATGGCTCATTAGATCTGTACACAATATATATTACTTGAAGAGTTAACAACAGCGGTACACTTTTAATGTGAAAGACAGAAGGTTTACAGAAGTCTTGAGGAAAAATTCTTTCACTCAAGAGTATGGGAGGGTAGTTGAGGTAGGTAACCTCACAATCTTTAAAAAGTACTTGGATGCACACTTGAAGTGTCATAATATTCAAGGCTTGGTGCTGGCAAGTGAGTCTGGTGTAAATTTAGGGTATTTCTTATTTTTGGTGGTAGAGACTCAATGGGTGAAGGGCCTCTTCTGTACCATATGACTCAATTAGATTACTTACAGATTAGAATACTTACAGTGTGGAAACAGGCCCTTTGGCCCAACAAGTCCACACCGACCCGCCGAAGCGCAACCCACCCATACCCCTACATTTACCCCTTACCTAACACTACAGGCAATTTAGCATGGCCAATTCACCTGACCCGCACATCTTTGGACTGTGGGAGGAAACCGGAGCCCCCGGAGGAAACCCACGCAGATACGGGGAGAACGTGCAAACTCCACACAGTCGCCTGAGTCGGGAATTGAACCCGGGTCTCAGGCGCAGTGAGACAGCAGTGCTAACTACTGTGCCACCGTGCCGCCCACAAATTCAATGTTGAATAAATGCTCATGGAATGTCATAAGGTGGCATGGAGAGTGGCTGGACAGAGTGAGGAGTGAGGACTAAAGAGCCTAACAGCCTTTAATACAAATGACATGAAGTCCCAGAAACCCAAAGCAGATTTCAAATCGATCCACTTTGGCACTTTGCTGCTCCAACAGTAATATAACCTGTCTCTATTCCTAAATCAGCACAGCATCCTCTGAAATGAATATCTAAGCCTCTGAAACAACCATTCCAAGGTTTTCACAGTTGATTGCCCAAAGGAAGAAGTACTTGTATAATTCTTTTCTTGACCACTCAAAGGCATCTACAGCCAATGAAGCACTTTTTGGAAGCATAGAGACTGTTGTAATGAAGCAGATGCAGTCGTCAACAGCTAATTCTCACAAACATTATAAGAAGCAGATAATCAATATAAAATATAGATTGAGGAATAAATATTGGTCATGGCTTTGGGAATAAATTCTACTTTAAAATAGTTCTTTAAAGTTGTTATTTGTCCACTCGTGGTACATGTGCATCATTGGTTGGCCAGCATTTATTACCTATCCCTAGTTGCCCTTTAGAAGCTGGTGGTGAGCTGCCTTTTTGAACAGGTGCAATCAGGGGTGGCATGGTGGCTCAGTGGTTAGCACTGCTGCCTCACAGCACCAGTGACCTGGGTTCGATTCTAGCCTAGGGCGTCTGTCTGTGTGGAGTTTGCACATTCTCCCTGTGTCTGCGTGGGTTTCCTCTGGATGCTCCAGTTTCCTCCCACAGTCCAAAGATGTGCAGGTCAGGTGAACTGGCCATGCTAAGTTGCCCATAGTGTCAGGTGCATTAGTCAGAGGGAAATCGGTCTGGGTGGATTACTCTTTGGAGCGTCAGTGTGGACTGGTTGGGCCAAATGGCCTGTTTCCACACTGTACGAAATCTAATCTAATCCACATGCTGTATGTTAACCCACAATGCCCTTAGGGAAGGAATTCCAGGAATTTGACCCAGTGACAATGAAAGAAGAAATGTATAGTACAATGGAATCTTGCACATCAACCTGAGCAAGCACATGGTACCTCATCTGAAACACCACACCCCTGACAGGACTGCAATGGAACGTCAGTCTTTGTCGGAGGTAAAGTGCTTTGTGGCTGTGAACTACATTATATAAAAGCAAATCGATTTTTCCCCAATTTGGTCATTTTCTTTACTACTTGGACATTAATAAAAAATATTTCAGTGTTTCCTCTTTATGATACCCATTAACTGATTTTTGAACATTCACTTCATTTTTCTTACTTCTCATTGCAGTTCTACCATGTTTCTGAAACTGTATGCTGAATTATGAGCTGACACCTAAAATAAACCATTTTCAGTTTCATTTAGCTCTTTATATCTTTAGTCATCCTGGAAACTCCAGCTTTGGATGCCATTCCTTTCCTTTTTATAGAAATGTATCTAATCTGTACCTAAACTGGCTCTTTCTTGAAAGCACCTTATTACTCACAAGGCAACTTCAAAAAAATCCATTCATGGAAAAAGATCCACAATAGCTTTGAAAAGAATAGATCAATATTTGAAAAATCAACCTTTTTAAAAAATGAGTACAGAAAAAATGCAGAGGAATGGAACAACATAGATAGCTGTATTAGCAAATTCATACTGTCTTAGAGCTTGAAAGCACACAATCTGTTAATTCTACAGCATGAAATTAGACAAATATTCCATAATTGACCTTCAGTCAATACACCAGATAAGCATAAAAACAGCTTTCTGTATTCTGAAAATTAAATACCTTAATGTTTAAGCAAATACAAACTGCAGGTAAGATATATTACCCCAAATAAAGCAAGGCAATATATAGTAGAATATTGTATAGGCATTATTACAAAAAATGTAAAGCTCACCTCAAATAATATAGTATTTATTTGTGGATTTAAAACCTCTGCTTTCTTTTTAGCCTGTAAAAATAATGCGTAGAACATTTCACAAATGCAATTAAACCAAATCTGTCATAGGTTACAAACTACTGCCAGAAAACTGAAATACTCATCAGGTCAGACAGATTTAAGATTCCAGGTTGATGTTGACTTTTTACCAGAACTGAGGAAAGATTGAAATGCAATAGATTTTGAGTAAGTGATAAGTGGGAAAGGGGAGGAAGAACAATGGGAAAGGTATGTGGCTAGGGCTGGAGAGATTAAATAGCAAAAGGTTTTGTGGCAATGTGCATGAATTGCTGAACAGCATGTGTCCACAAAAGCCTTATGTTAAATTGGCCAACTGTTCAAAATATGGGAGGAATTCCAGAACTATTCATATCCTGTTTCTGTTACAAAAAAAAACCATGAATGTACATTGAGAAAATTATCTTTGCATATTTTGTTTAGAATGTATTTCAGCAACGTACTTTCTTACTTGATGGAACATTTTAACCTGTACTGCTTCAATAAATTCTCCAAACCCAGACCATATTGAACTTTTTGTGAATTGTGAAATCATTGTTTCGCCCAATTGGCACCCTGAAGTCCATGCAACAGTTTGAAGCAGGTATCATCCACAAATTTATGGCAGTAAAAATGATTGTGAATAACTACAAGAACTTACCCCTGCTCGAGTCAAACAGGAAACAAATTTCTTAGACAATGAGGACACTTCTGTACACATTGCAACAGTTAACCTGGATCAGAAGGAAATAAAACCTGGTGAGAAATTGAGATTACAAAACAAAATGGAAATCATCAAATTTGCTTAAAGGCTTGGTGAGAGAGTTACCTGAAAACTTTCACAACCATTTCCAAGATAGTTAAACAGGGCTGAACTACTGTCAGTATGTAAAGTTGTACTGATTATAACAAGATCAGTCAGGTGGACCTCATAGAATATGAGTTCCCTGACTGGGGCTGTTAATCTGTTCTAATCAGGGAGCCCTGCCTGAGAGAAAACAAGATCGTCAGACGTTCTGTTCACTCCATGAGATGGGTCTGACGAAGCTAGAGCAGTGTCAGGTACAATGCACGTGTAAATAAAGGGTGACTTGGTGACAGAATACAGGCCTCTGTAGAGCTATTTCAAAAATGACTGAGTAGAAATTTGCAGAAGGGAGGATCAGATCACTCAACATCAGATTACAGTCCAGATGGAAATCTGACTGTAAGCTAACATGCTCCTTGTATGCCTGTCCCCACTGCTATGCTGCAGGCAGGCTAAACTGGCAAAGTGAGACTTTTACCTCTCATTCAGAAGGAAATCTCACCTTCAGGTGTTGCTGCATCATCTGATTGATTGCCGGCTCCATCTTTCCTGGCAGTGCCAGAAAAGGAACGTGGCTGCCCCAAGAAAGTAAATCATGGGTTTCATGGTGGGAGAGATCCTAGACCCAGGGAATGGGTAGACAGTGGTGGAGGGGCTAGATTCTGTCTGGTAGTTGAAGTTACTATTGGCATTTTGGAAGTTACTTCAATAAACACAAGGCACCTCCCAAACAAGGTGTCTAAAAACAGCATGCCTGCTTTGGTCCAACAGTGCATGCCAACTGCAGTTTGATATGGGTAGCATGTTTTCAGGGTTAAAAGAGCTTATTAAAAGCTGAATAGATACTTACTTATTTACACAGATGTCATGGGTGGGCCGTTGATCCTGGCACCCACTCTTCCTCTTTTTTTAAAATGGGGTTGCACTTAGGGAAGTTGATGGCTGGTTAGCTGACCAATTCACACTCTGAACATACTAATACCAAAGCCATGGAGCATTTAACATCTACCTTTTTTTTTCAGAGAAGAACTGAAGATCACATCCAGGAGAACTTTTCTTGCCAGTAGATAGGCCTACTAGTGTTAGAGTGGTGCTGGAAAAGCAGGTCAGGCAGCATCTGAGGAGCAGGAAAAGCGACGTTTCAGGCAAAAGCCCTTCATCAGGAATGAAGGCTCCCTGATTTTCCTCCTCCTCGGATGCTGCCTGACCTGCTGTGCTTTGCCAGCACCACTCTAATCTAGACTCTGATCTCCAACATCTGTAGTCCTTACTTTTGCCTACTAGTGTTAGACCTAATCCTAGGGAAACTGGTTAAATGGTTGAAGTTTCAGACAGCAAGCGTTTTGGAGATGGTGACCATGACTATAAGTTTCAAAGTCAGGGATAAGGATAGTGCAGACGTTAAGAGATAAATTGAGGTAAGGCCTACTTTAGTATCATCAGACAAGATCTGGCAAATATAGTCTGGGAGCAGCTACTTGCATGTAAATCTACATTTTGAAAGTGGGAATTTTTTTTAAAAGTAGTATCATGAGAATTCAGGGCCAAAGTTTTCCTCTAAAAATTAAGGGCAAGTGCAGGAATATCAACGGATATTGAGAGTTTGATAAAATAAAAGAGAGAAACATGCTTCAGGTACAGCATGTTAAAAATAAGGGGAGCCCTTCAAAAGTCACAGAGTCCCATACCATGGAAACAGACCCTGCAGTCCAACTCATCCATGCCGACCAAGCTTTTCAGACTAAATCAGTCCCACACACCACCCTGTGTATGAAAATGTTGCATCCAGATCCCTTTTAAATCTTTCTCCTCTCACCTTAAAAATATGCCCCTTGGTTGTGAATTCTCCCACCTTAGGGAAAAGATCTTTACTATTTACCTTATCTATGTTCTTCATGATTTTATAAATCTCCATAATGTCACCCCTCAACCTCCTATGCTCCAGTGAAAGAAGCCTAAATCTATCCAGCCTCTCCTTATTAATCAAAACCTCTAGTCCCAGCAACATCCCGGTAAATCTTTTCTGAACCCTTTCCAACTTAATAGTATAATAGGGCGACCAGAATTACATAGTAGTCTAAAAGTATAGATAGTATAGGAGATTGCTTAAAAAGAAAGCTAGAAAGGCAAAAAGAGGCCGAGAAATGGGATCAAGGAAAATCCCAAGGCTTTTTATAAGTATATTTACAGCAAGAAGATTACCACAGGAAGAATGGGATCTGTTAGAAACTAAAGGGGCAACTCTATGTATGGAGCCAGTACATGTGGGTGAAGTCTTAAATGAATACTTCTCATCTATATCCACAATTGTAGCAGGGGACATCAGTTGGGATGGTGAGATTCTGGAACATGTAAAGATTAATATGGAGGAGATTTTAAATGTTTTAGTAGGCATTTAGATGCATATATCCTAAGGGTCTGATGAGACATATCCCAAGTTGCTATGAGTGGCAGGGAAGAAAATTGCTGGTGGATTTATTTAATACTTTGTTGGCTACAGGTGAAGTGCCAGATGACTCAAGAATAGCTAATGTAGTTCCTTTGTTCAAAAAGAGGAGCAGAGATAGGACAGGTAATTACATATTAGTTAGTCTGATGTCAGTGGTAGGGAAATTATTGAAGACAATTCTGAATGACAGGATTAACCAATACTTGGAAAGGTAGGGATTGATCAGGGAGAGTCAGTTGTTAAGAGGGAGATCCTGTCTTCCTAATTTAATTAAGTTTTTTTTGTAAAGATAACTAAATATATTGATGAGGATACTGCAGTTGATATGGTAGACATGGACTTCAGTAACACCTTTGACAAGGTCCCAACAGGACGAACCCATGGGAGCCAAGGCAAGCTGGCAAACTGGATCAAAAATTGACCTATAAAAAGTGAAGCATTGTTTTTGCAATTAAAAGTCTGTGACTGATGATGTACCACAAGGATTGGAGCTAGGATCCTTGCTTTTTGTCATGGACATTAACTGTTTGGATGTGAATACTAGAAGGTTTAATTGGTAAGCTGCAGATGACATGAGAATTAGTGGTGGTGTTGATAGTGAGGCAGATGGCACTGGCTACAGTCTGATAGGTACGAGGAGATATATTTTGGGAGGTTTTATAAGGGAAGGATAAAACAGTGAATGGTAGGTCCCTAGGGAATACTGAGGAGAAACTTGACATTTGTGTACAAGTCTACAGATCCCTGAGTTAGGAGCAAGTGAGGACTGCAGATGCTGGAGACCAGAGTTGAAAACTGTGGTGCTGGAAAAACACAGCAGGCCAGGCAGCATCTGAGGAGCAGGAGAATCGTTATTTCGGACATAAGCCCTTCTTCAGCATAGGTAGACAGAGTGGTGAGGAAAGCATATCGGCTGCATGCCTTTATATGCCTGGGTTTAGAATATGGAGGCAAGGCAGTCTTGTTACAACTTTATAAACATCATTTACACCACAGATGGAATACTGTGTGCAGCTCTGGTTACCATACTATCGGAAGGATGTACTGCAATAGAGAGGGCGCAGAGGAGATTCACCAGGATATTTCCTGGGATGAAAATTCTTCGTTATAAAGAGAGACTGGATAAGCCGGATTTGCTTTCTCTGTAGCAGAGAAATCTCTTGGAGATCTGATTGAGGTATACAAAATTATGACAGGCTTAGACAGAAGATTGTGATATCTCTTCCTATGGTAGATGCGTCTAAGACCAGAGAACATAAGCTAGGGTGAGGAGTAAGTGGTTTAGAGGAGATCTCTGGAAAAAGTTTTTCACCCATAGAGCGTAGTTGATATATAGAACGTGCTACCTGAGAGCGTGGTGGAGGCAGGTACTTTTGAAACATTTAAGAAGCATGGAGGATGAGTACATTAATTGCTAGGGCACAGTACACTCTGGCATAAGTACAAGTAAGTGGGATTAGTGGAGTTTGGTTGATATAGACGTGGTGGGCTGAAGGGCCAATTTCTATGCTGCATCAATCTCTGACTCACATTGCATCAGCATAACATGCGAAGAAAATAACAGTCATCTTCATGTGGAGATCTAAATAGATTTAGTGCATGAATAGTGAAGATAATTTGAACATTTGGAAAATATTTCTGTAGTCAGTTGAAATGAAACAGAAAACTGGGATAAGCTATATGCACACTTCTTTAGATTGTGCGCTAAGTGGGGACAGCATGTTGTTAAAAGAGAAAATTTTGAAAGCAAATATTGGCAGCAAATGCTATCATCTACAGAAAATTGCCTTTGTTAGAATTTTTTGTACCTATTGTAACATAAATCCATTAGTTCAGCACTTGAGGGATGTTTTCTTTTATTTCCTAATTTTAATAACAAGGAACCATAAAATAATATTGTCTGTTTTTCTAATCATGGTATATTGAATACATGTTTTTGAATATGTCAAATAAACAATCCCAAATGAACATCAATATAGTTTTAAATCTTACTTAGTGAGGATTTTAGACTGATCCAATGCTGACTTCTCCACATCCTGTCCATGGAGGATTAACTCAGCCACTTTATGGAGTTGCTCAATGCAGCGAGCTGTTATCTCAGCCAGACTCTCAATTGATAACATCAAAACATCCTGCATTGAAATCACAGATACATTTTCTTTACAAATAAATATTTTTCTCCATAATTTTTATTCCATTCTCCTTGCTGGAATGGCACACTGCAGTTACCAGTAATCCATCATCTGGCCCAAATGGCAATTTTTGTTCATTTGTGGGACATAGGATTCGCCAGCTGGCTAGCATTTATTGCCATTCCTAACCTCCCTTTTTGTGGACTTTCATAGGAAGGTGGTGAGAAGAACAAATTGGCCTGGAGAGGTACTTGCTGGTGACTGGTTTATCTACTAACAGTGGTGTCGTGGTTTTCTCTTGGATTAATAATCCAGAACCTCCGATGCTACACAGAGATCATTGGTTCATGTCATATTGCAACAGATGGTGAAATTTGACTGTAATAAAAATCTGGAATAAAGCACCAGAATAATGGCGACTAAGTAGTCATTGTTAATTGCCATTAAACCCTACTTGATTCACTAATGTCCTTTAGGAAAGGAAATATGCCATCCTTACTAATTTAGCCAAGTATGTTCGAGTCCGAACTGCAGCAATGTGTCTAACTCTGAACTGCCCTCTAAGCAAGTCAGGATGAACAATAAATACTCACTTAAAAACCTACTCTGCAAAAACCTACATCCCATTAAATTAATAAACAAAATATGGTAGACATTGTGCACACACCAAAATATGTTGAGGAATACTGAAATGAATGATCAATTCATCTACATTTTTTCATGTAATCTTCTAAATTCACAGAGTCCACATAAAGTTTATTTGTCCCGAATTATCCACAGTACAGTATTTCATCCAAAACAAAATGACAAGATGCAGCCTTTATATTGAAACTGAGTGGTACATTTTGTGAGCTTTGCAAAATTAGATAGCTGCTGGACATTATAGCTGAAAAAACAGGCTTTGTACATTTGAATAACAGAACTTAGTATTAACAATTTTGAGAACATCTTTTAATTTTAGCAGAGGCATCTGGTTTACAGCTTAGAAAATCCTTACCTCTACAGATATTTTGTCCTTCTGACTTGCTTTGTATTTTAGTTTCTCTTCTTCATTCTCTTTTTCATTATTTTTTTCTGATCCCAGTTCTTTATCTTCTTCTGCAAGCAAAGCATTGGTCTCTTTCACCCAGTCATAAGCCTTTCTCCTTGCCTGGAAAAATAATTGTCAATTTAAGATATTAGTTGACTTTCAATATTTTGGATCACTATGTGACTCTCTTCTTTAAATAGTATTTTAAGTATGTTATCATATGTGTGATATAATCACAACAGATTAAAAATAGAACAGGAATTCTAATGAGGCTAGCCCTTGGCTGAGGCCTATGCACCCATTTACTCTCTTGAAATACCTGAGCCCCTGCTTGTTCTCTGCTATTAATTTTACACTGTTTATTTATATAACATTTTAAAAGTTTCAAATGGGTGTAGTTTTAGTTATTTGAAAGCTCTGGATCGTTGTCACTTTATTGGACTGTAGAGAAAAGAAGTCTGTTTTTGACATGTTATTTTTACACATATAACTGTCATAAAATGCACTGTTTCTATATAGTACATAGCTTGAATAACCTTAAGAATTGCCCTAGCTTGACTTTTTGTTTATAAGGGATTGAGTGGATTGGCATACCCTGGCTAAAGGGTGGGGGGAATTATGTGCATGAGAAATGTTTGAACTTATAAAATGTCCTTCATGTAGACTTCTGTTCAGCACACCTAGGATAGGTTGTGGACCAACTATCTTTAGCAACCTGGCCTGTCTCCATGAAAATTGTGCAGGAACAATTCATGGGGCCATCGGGTCAGTCAGGCTGGGGGTGGCAGGTGCGGGCTCATGAGCTGAATTAGTCTGCATTCTTAAAAAATGCCCTGGTAAAAATTGGAAAGCACAGGAATTGGTTCAGAAATCTTGGAATCAAGGCCTACATGCCATTTTTTTTTCAACAACTGAGTCATCTGAACTCATCAAAAATACAGGCCTTCATGATTTTCAACATCATGAAATCAAAAACACATTTATTACCATTTAATTAACTACTTTTACTGTTAGAAGGGTACGCAACTTGATTATAAAGATTGTTGTTTATTAGAAATTTTTAAAATCTAATTTATATATTTAATCCAAGTGCTTGTATTCCTTGCAGAACATAAAGGGATAAATTGGCAAGCAATGTCACCATTTGAATTCATTATCTTGTTTGTTTCAAAATTGAATCAAATCAGTAGACCATATCTGAATAGTAATAAGGAAAATGTCTCAATGACAGCAGTTTCAAGAATGTGATTACACTGGTGTGACAATGATTCATTTTAGAAGATATTATTTGCAGTTACTTTTGAAATAGTGCCTATTGCATAAAAAACTGACTGGGTACAACGTTAATTAAACTCAGAAATCATAAATCAAAACGGAAAATATACTCCGCGGCTCTATACAGATTCAAAACCAGTCAGGACAGATACAAGGTACTGCAATACTACAATTTATATAAGGAAGTAGTAGCTCAGATCATCAAATAACAATTTTAATATATGAAATTGATATTAGAATAAAAAAATTATGTGCTTGCATTACCAATGTTAATTTAATTGAAAGCTTTGTTAAAACCATGGGCAGAATATTATGGGTGCTGCAAGTGTGGTGAGGAACTGCTTGCCCATCCCCTCCCATCAACCCAGGGGAAAAACATCTGGTTAGGTAGAGCTCAGTACTGCGCACTGAAGAGACTGTAAGTAGCCCCATGAAGAAGGTGTCAATGTGATCTCAGACCCAGGTATGGAACAGAGGGGTGAGTGGAGGGTTGTAGGAAAGGGCTGGGGAAGAGACATTAATGTGACGTTTTAATGTCCGCAAGAGAAGGAAGGCAGAAAGCAGTTACCATCTTCTGGAGGGGTACAATACACAAAAGGCACTGTGCAAAGATAGTACTCCCCTTCCTTCCCGATCTTACTAAAAACATTTTAGTGGGTGGCACGGTGGCACAGTGGTTAGCACTGCTGCCTCACAGCGCCAGAGACCCGGGTTCAATTCCCGCCTCAGGTGACTGACTGTGTGGAGTTTGCACGTTCTCCCCGTGTCTGCGTGGATTTCCTCCGGGTGCTTCGGTTTCCTCCCACAGTCCAAAGATGTGCAGGTCAGGTGAATTGGCCATGCTAAATTGCCCGTAGTGTTAGGTAAAGGGTAAATGTAGGGGTACGGATAGGTTGCGCTTCGGCGGGTCGGTGTGGACTTGTTGGGCTGAAGGGCCTGTTTCCACACTAAGTAATCTAAAACAAAGTTGGCTGCTGACTCCTGCTTGACCATGCCAACTATACAATGGCAGGGGCAGGATAATAACGGAGGAAATTGAGCTGTTAATACATTCTAGAGAACAGCCATAATGGTCTCAAAATATTAACTTTCTCTCCACAGATCCTGTCAAATCTATGTGTTTCTGTTGCATTTTCTGTTTTTCAGATTTCCAGAATCCACAGTATTTTGCTTCTATTAAAGCACTAGAAGGTTGTCTGCTGGGTGACTTCACAAAATATTTATTTTTCAAAGCTGATATTTCCTTAAAAAGTCAAAATCCTCTGATGGTTGACTAAAAACTATGAGATGCAACATACTGAACAATAATTGTGACATGACAAAGGAACAACTGAAATTTGACCCACTTTTTTTGTAGTTAGCTTTAGTTAAAAAAAACGGTTGAGTTACTTCACTATGATTGACCTGAGAATGTCTGAGCTACAAAATGCTGATTATGATTATTAGACATTATTAATGATTAGAAATCTGGATAATGGATAAATGATGTATTTGCATTCTGGCAACAAGATGCTTTGAGTCAACTTATGAATTGTTCAAAAAAACCATTATTATAAAAGTCCCTGAGGTGTTGGGGGGTTTTTAGTGCTTCTGGCATGTCAGTATAGCTTGCTGCACCACATTATAGGTAAGTAATCACATTGTTGTAGGACTAGCTCAAGACAACAGCTGACAACAAAGGAAAGGAAACCCAAGGTGATGTTTCTTGTCACCAGGGCCAGTAGTCTGGAACTCTTGAATTAACCCTTCATTAGAGTTTGAGTGCTCTCAAGTTATCATTGATTTCAAACATGAATCCTGTCTTTTGCTTCACAGATACTGCCTGATCTGCTGAGTACTTCCAGTACTTTGTTTTGATTACAGAAGCCCCTTCACTGTATTGGCAACAGAAATTCAAGGTAACAGATCATAATTTTCTGAAAGACATCAAATGCTGGCTTTGCCAATGATGAAGGGCAGTAGATCCCGCCCAGTATAATTCTACCACAAGAACTCTGTGATAGTCTCTTCTTTCAGCCAAATTACCTCGTACACCTCATCACAAGTACTTCATCATTGCAAGTTTCAAGTTAGTTCTGACTGTAATATAAAACAACTCAGGCTCCAGCTGAAAAGGCTGTATTTTAATCTGGGCTTTTAATTTAAATATACAAACATTCTTCTGTTAAACCATGATTATCACAAGCTAAGGTAGTGATAAATTATGCCAACAGAGGAAGAAAGAATCAGCTGACGCAATCATAGGGAAAGAGAGACACAACAAATTGGTGTCAGATCACAATGAAAACCTCTTCAACTACTGACTGCTACTTGCAAGGTTGCAATATCTTTATAATTTAAAAATAACAAAAGTGATTTAAACATAGGTAAGAAAGGATGGCAGACACTGTTGCTCAGTGGTTAGCACTGTTGCCTCACAGCATTAGCAACTAGGGTTCAATTCCAGCCTTGGGGAAACTCTATGGAGTTTGCACTTTTCCCCCATGTTTGTGAGTTTTCTCCGGGTGCTCTGGTTTCCTCCCACAAGTCCAAATATGTGCAGATTAGGTGAGCTGGTCATGCTAAATTGCCTTTAGTATTTAGGGATGTGTAGGTCAGATGCATTAGTCAGGGGAAATGTAGAGTAATAGGGTAATGGAATGGGTCTGGGTGGGTTACTCTTTGAAGGATTGGTGTGGACTTGGGCCAAATGGCCTGTTTCCACACTGTAGGGATTCTATGGTTCTATGAAAAGGGCAGACACAATGACTTGCAGTTACCCCTTAAGCTATTTATTAATTCTGCACTAACAAGCCAGCCTCACACCAACCTCCAAAGATATACCTAAGTAGTCACAAGTGGCAGCGATAATGTCAGAGGACACATCCGATATGTAGACCTTGAACAAGTGCAGTTCCAATTGCAAAGTTCCTGACCACTGATACAAACTTAGCAGAGTATGGTAGGGTTTGGTGACAGCAAGCCCCAAATACAGCCCAATCTGCTATCATCTGAAAAGACTCAGGTGCCGTCATCCTGTGGGGCAGTCAAAAGTAAGACTTTTCTCAATTCCCTCACCTCAACATTTTCAAAATAGACAAGAAATCATGCTTTGGAGGTTTAAATATGTTGCTTGTGTTTTATAGTAATGCAGGGCAAAAGGTAAACTCCACAAAGACAGGTTACTTTTCTGATCTATTGCAGACTCAAATAGCAGCCCAATAAGAAATCAGCAAGAACCAACATGCAGAGAATCAGTCTCACTCTAAATTCTTTTCCCCAATTCCCACATGGCTACTGATCCTTTTGAAAATGCTGCCAGACAAGAGACAAAGCATTCCCCTATATCACCTCACCTCACTTGCTTCAGATGGCGAGTGAAACTTAATGATCCTTCAAATCAAACTATTTGAGAATAAATCTATGCAATATAAAGCATTACATTCTAATTCAGGGAAGAATTACAGTCTTTAAAATGTGATCTCTTATATGCAAAAACATTACATCAAGAAACACCCCAACACTCCTAGCCTCCATTCCCATCCCCACTCCACTGCCACACACACCATCACCATTCCTCAATGCACATCGTAAATGTACAATTATTTACAAAATCTACTTGCCTTGTTAAGCTTGTCTGGAGTAGCAGCTACGTGCAACTCAAATAGCAGCTCAGTTAGCATGTATACAAACTCATTATCATCACCTGCCAGAAACAAAATAGCAGTTAATCCTTTTACAGCACTTTTTGCACCACTTTCAGGTTAATTAAAATAACAGCCCATAATGATTTTTTTCTACAGCTTTGTAAGTTACCTTAAGGTGCTACAACATTCAAGCAAGATAACCATACTTCCAATCTTTACTTGTAGTAGTAATAGTAGTAGTAGTAAATTATTTTGTCTGATTGCATAGTACATGTTCCCATTCACAAGGAATTTATTTTGGGAAGAATGTAGAATTAATTGGGAAATGTAAATTCTGTAACATGTTAATCTGATATGTTGGTTAAAGATATTTGGATTTGCGCAACTGGAGAATTCAGTTCTGGCACGTTTAAAGGCAACTGGTACATTTTGTTTAAATTGGGCTTAAGTGTTGTACTTTTTGATCCTTTGACAATACATTATTTATCAAATGGCATAGACCATGGTAGCATGCTTCTCACAATAGCTATACATTAGAATAGCTCTTCACATTGCTAAAATCAATGAAAATTTGCATCTTCCTATAGTGAATTTGATACGTCTCACTCTCGAAGAAGCACAAGTAAGCCATTCACTCTTTCAAGCTGATTCTGGTACTCCACTTTGGTTTTCTGTCTTTCATCCATATTCATAAAAAGTAGACACTTGTGAACTTTATTTCATCTCAGCATGGGTGCTGAGGTCTGACCATGGAGGTTATAAGGGCAAAGGTTAGGATAAGTTGGAACTGAGTTGGTCCATAGATTTCAAAAGACAATATGGACTGGGTAGAGTAGCAGAATGACACAGAGGGTATGGCAATATGGAGAGTGGATGGAGGGGCAGAGATTGGCATGGAGGATATGAAGGGTTGGTATGGGCATAAGTTGACATGGTTGAGAAGTGTGTTGGGATGGGCTGAAATAAGCATTAAAGGCGTTTTTTTTTAAAAGGTGTTTTTCATTGTTCTGAAGTACTGAGTTGGCCTTATTCAGCCTGCCTCGACAACCAACTGTCCACGTGGCTGCTTCTGAACTCCTTCTTGGAATGGTGGGTCCAATTCTCATTTCACCTGCAAATTTTTAATTTGAAAATTCAGTCATCTGAGACACCTTTTTCTGGGTTGGGTTTGCAGAGCAATTGTCAGATTCCACACTCCAAAGAGAGGACCAAAAACTCAGGCCTATGTCTGCTCGTTGCAAATTCTAGAACATTAGAGTTTAAATATTAGAGCCAGAACTTTCAGGAGTGAAAATAGTATAGGCTTCAATATACAAAGGGTGTTTGAAGTTTGGGATTCCAACCAATGGGAATTTAAGTACATCAATTCTGGGTGGGTCTGGGTGGGTTACACTTCGGAGGGTCGGTGTGGACTTGTTGGGCAGAAGGGCCTGATTTCACACTGTAGGGAATCTAATCTAATCTAATCATTAATTTTAAATCTGAGGTTGTTAAAGTTTTATTATTCAGAGTGATTAAGGCATATGCTCAAAGGCAGGTATAAACAATTAGGTCGCAAACTAATCATGAGTGCGATGCATGGGGAAATCAGCTCCAAAGATTAAATGGCCCAATCTTTTCTCTTTGTATGTAGGATATGAACGACCATAATCATCTGCTATGGAGATGGCTTTATTGTAATGATCTGTTCTGTTTTCAGGTGAGGTAATGGCATGGTAAAAAAAAAGCTCATATGAAAAGTTGTTGCTTTGTTGTCTATCATAAATAACACAAATTGGATTTTAATCAATAGATGCATTCATGTCTTGAATTGAACTGAACTCAAATTATTTGCAGAGACACATTGCATACAACTTGGATAACTAGAGCTCAATGAATCCAGAGTTCCTAAACTAATTAGTCTGACGATTAAAATTTTCTAAGAAAACAAAAACTAAAATCCTTCGCTTGTCATTAAATCACAACTGTTATTTCTGTACAGCTTTCAAGTGTTAATTCTTCATGTCATTTTTTGAGAAACTGAGGAGAAAGACACTAATATCACATTAGGATACCTTGCTTGTCCTCGTGTTCTTCCTCTGTATTTAATTCTTTGAGTAAGAAAACCTCTTTAATACTGATCAAATCCTTCTTCAGAGTCTCCAATTCTTCCCCTGTGAGAGACATCAAAACCGACTGAACCTGGAAAAACAACAAAAACCTTCGATATTATGATTTAAGGATATTAAATGGAATTTGGAGGGCATGGACCTGACATACACCTCCAAAACTGGCAGTATGCCCACTGATTCCACTCGACTAGCTTGGAGGAATTTAAATTCCTATTTAGTGTCATAGAGATGTACAGCATGGAAACAGACCCTTCTGTCCAACCCGTCCATGCTGACCAGATATCCCAACCCAATCTAGTCCCACCTGCCAGCACCCGACCAATATCCGTCTAAACCCTTCCTGTTCATATACCCATCCAAATGCCTCTTAAATGTTGCAATTGTACCAGCCTCCACCACTTCCTCTGGCAGCTCATTCCATACACATACCACCTTCTATGTGAAAAAGCTGCCCCTTAGGTCTCTTTTATATCTTTCCCCTCTCACCCTAAACCTATGCCCTCTAGTTCTGGACATCCCCATCACAGGGAAAATACTTTGCCAATTTACCCTATCCATGCCCCTCAATTTTGTAAACCTCTATAAGGTCACTCCTCAGTCTCTGACACTCCAGATAAAACAGCCCCAGCCTGTTCAGCCTCTCCCTGTAGCTCAGATCCTCCAAGCCTGGCAAGATCCTTGTAGATCTTTTCTCCTTGTAGGAAGGAGACCAGAGCTGCACGCAATATTCTAACAGTGGCCTAACCAGTGTCCTGTACAGCCGCAACATGACCTCCCAACTCCTGTACTCAATACTCTAACCAATAAAGGAATGCATATCAAAGGCCTTCTTCACTATCCTATTTACCTGCGACTCCACTTTCAAGGAGCTATGAATCTGCACTCCAAGGTCTCTTTGTTCAGTAACCCTGCCTAGGACCTTATCATTAAGTATATAAGTCCTACTAAGATTTGCTTTCCCAAAATGCAGCACACCTTGCATTTATCGGAATTAAACTCCATCTGCCACATCTCAGCCCATTGGCCCATCTGGTCAAATTCCTGTTGTAATTTGAGATAGCCCTCTTCGCTGTCCACGACATCTCCAATTTTGATGTCATCTGCAAACTTACTAACTGTACCTCTTATGCTCACATCCAAATCATTTATGTAAATGACAAAAAGTAGAGGACCAGCACCGATCCTTGTGGCACTCTACTGGTCACAGGCCTCCAGTCTGAAAAACAACCTTCCACCACCACCCTCTGTCTTCTACCTTTGAGCCAGTTCTGTATCCAAATGGCTAGTTCTCCCTGTATTCCAGGAGATCTAACCTTGCTAATCAATCTCCCATGGGGAACCTTGTTGAACACCTTACTGAAGTCCATACAGATCACATCTACTGCTCTACCCTAATCAATTCTCCTTGTTACTTCTTCAAAAAACTCAATCAAGTTTGTGAGACATGATTTCCCATGCACAAAGCCATGTTGACTATCCCTAATCAGTCCTTGCCTTTCCAAATACATGCACATCCTGTCCCTCAGGATTTCCTCCAACAACTTGCTCACCACCGAGGTCAGGCTCACCACTGACATCAGGCTCATTGGCCTATAGTTCCCTGGCTTGTCTTTACCGCCCTTCTTAAGCAGTGGCACCATTTTTGCCAACCTCCAGTCTTCCGGCACCTCACCTATGACTATCGATGATACAAATATCTCAGCAAGAGGCCCAATAATCAGTTCTCTAGCTTCCCACAGAGTTCTCGGGTACACCTGATCAGGTCCTGGGGATTTATTCACCTTTACTCGTTTCAAGACATTAAGCACTTCCTCCTCTGTAATCTGGACATTTTGCAAGATGTCACCATCTATTTCCCTACAGTCTATAACTTCCATAACGTTTTTCACAGTAAATACTGATGCAAAATACTTATTTAGTATCTCCCACATTTTCTGTGACTCCACACAAAGGCCGCCTTGCTGATCTTTGAGGGGCCCTATTCTCTCCCTAGCTACCCTTTTGTCCTTAATGTATTTGTAAAAACCCTTTGGATTCTCCTTAATTCTATTTGCCAAAGCTATCTCCTTTTTGCCCTCCTGATTTCCTTCTAAAGTATACTCCTACCTCCTTTAAGGATTTGCTCAATCTATCTTGTCTATACCTGACATATGCTTCCTTCTTTTCCTTAACCAAAGCCCCAATTTCTTTAGTCATCCAGGATTCCCTTTACCTAACAGCCTTTCCTTTCACCCAAACAGGAATATATTTTTTATGGATTCTCGTTACCTCATTTCTGAAGGTGTCCCATTTTCCAGCCATCCCTTTACCTGCGAACGTCTGCCTCCAATCAGCTTTTGAAAGTTCTTGCCTAATGCCGTCAAAATTGATGTTTCTCCAATTTAGAATTTCAACTTTTAGATCTGGTCTATCCTTTTCCATCACTATTTTAAAACTAATAGAATTATGGTCGCTGGCCCCAAAGTGCTCCCCCACTGACACCTCAGTCACCTGCGCTGTCTTATTTCCCAAGTGTAGGTCAAGGTTTGCACCTTCTCTAGTAGATACATCCACATACTGAATCAGAAAATTGTCTTGTACACACTTAACAAGTTCCTCTCCATCTAAACCCTTAACACTATGGCAGTCCCAGTCTATGTTTGGAAAATTAAAATCCCCTACCATAACCACCCAATTATTCTTACAGCTAGCTGAGATCTCCTTACAAGTTTGTTTCTCAATTTCCCTCTGAATATTAGGGAGTCTATAATACAATCCCAATAAGGTGATCATCCCTTTCTTATTTGTCAGTTCCACCCAAATAAATTCCCGGAAATGCATCCAGGGAAGATCCTCCCTCAGCACAGCTGTAATGCTATCCCTTACCAAAAATGCCACTCCCTCTCCTCTCTTGCCTCCCTTTCTATCCTTTCTGTAGCATTTGTATTCTGGAACATTCTGCCCATCCATGAGCCATGTTTCTGTAACTGCTATGATATCCCAATCCCATGTTCCTAACTATGCCATGAGTTCATCTGCCTTCCCTGTTAGACACCTTGCATTGAAATAAATGCAGTTTAATTTATTAGTCATACCATGTCCCTGCCTGCCCTGACTGTTTGACTCGCTTCTGTTCTCAGCTGTACCCCTCTCAGATTAGGTTTAATAACTGATGCTCTCAAAGGTTGAGAGCTATAGTCTTGTTGCGCTGAGCGGCGTTATTTATTTATTTGTTGATTTGTAATAAGTATAGTTTTGATTTCTTTTGCAGAAAGGTATAGTAGTTGGTTTATTGTTTCTGATGTTAGGATGCTATATTTTCATGTTTCTACAACTTCCTAACTTTGTAACAAAAAGATTTCAGTAAATTAGAAAAAAAACAAAGAATGACACTCTCCACCACCAAGCTTAATAGAATCCCTACAGTATGGAAACAAGCCATTTGGCCCACCAAGTCCACATCAACCCTCCCAACAGCATCCCCCCCCCCCCCCCACCCCCCAATCCTATACTTCCCATTGCTAATTCACCAAACCCACATCCCATGGACACTATGGGCAATTTAAGGAAAAGTGAGAACTGCAGATGCTGGAGATCAAAATAGAGAGTGCAGTGCTGGAAAAGCACAGCAGGTCCGGCAGCATCTGAGGAGCAGGAGAGTCAAAGTTTCAGGCATTGACCTTTCTTCAAGGATCAATTCCTGATGAAGGGCTTATGCCCGAAACATCAATTCCCGTCAAGTTTCATTTTTTTCTTTTAATTTCCAGAGAGTAAAGACCCAATCTACTCAACCTTTCATTCCAGAAATCACGAGTAAATCGTTACTGCACCATCTCAGTGGCAAGTATTCCTTAGATAAGGAAACCAAAATTATGCACAATTATCCACATGTGATTTCACAAAAACACTGTACAGTTTTAGCAAGATCTCTTTATGCCAACCCCTATTCACAATTTAAAAAAATATTCTACAATAGTATAATTCCAATTAAGCAATTTTTATTTCTCACACAATATTTTATGTCTCTCTATTGACCTCTTAACAGTCTATTTGTCTTTGCACCCTCTGTGTTGATCTTAAAAGCGAATTGTTCCATCCAGCTTTGGTTCATTACTAAACTTGGATATGTTAATCTCAAAATCATTAATATAACAATGTGTAATTTACATTAAGGTGAGGTTAAAGAATCAGAGAGAGGGGGCGAGAGAGAAAAAGAGAGAGAGAGAGAGAGAGAGAGAGAGAGAGAGAGAGAGAGAGAGAGAGAGAGAGAGAAAGAAAGAGAGAAAGAGAGAGAGAGAGAGAGAGAGAGAGAGAGAGAGAGAGAGAGAGAGAGGGGGGGGGGGGGGGGGGGGGGGGGGAGAGAGAGAGAGAGAGAGAGAGAGAGAGACCGAGCGAGAGGGAGAGAGAAGGCGAGAGGGAGAGAGAAGACGAGACGGACAGCGCGCGAAAAGGGAGAGGGAGCTCAGAGAAAAAAAAAGAGAGAGAATCAAATGAAGAAATTGTTACAAAAGCAAGAATAGGACTGTGAACTCTTTAATACTCACTTTTATTTCACTTTCATTGGACAGAATTTCCAAAGCTTCCAAATGTGATAGACCTTGAAAGTCATCAAACAACATCCCATAGTGAGCAGTCTTCTCAACAGTAGTTCTTTGTTTCTCCTTCTCTTTTGCTTCCCTTAATATCTATTTGGGAAAAAGAAAAAGACAAGAATTAAAAGTATCAGAGTTTTTGATTCATATAATACAAATCAAATGTCAATGTCAAGTGAAATATGCACACTTCATCATGTGGTGTGTAACTGCATTCTGAAGCCGTTATGAAAAATGCAAGATTGAACTGACAATACTAAGTTAAGCAATTTCTTTGAGGCACATACACCAACAGGAAATCAATGGAGGATAACAATGGAAGTTAAGCATTGGCATTAAATCAAAGGAAATGGCTTATCAGAATCCTGGAAAACAAAAAAAGTATGAAGTCTGGAAGCTATTGAGAAACCAGCAAAGAATGACCAAGGAAAGGTAAAGAAGATTTTGAATGCAAATATGAAATAAAGGTGGACTGTAGAAGCATTAGAAACCCAGATTCAATTCCACCCTCGGGTGACTGTGTGGAGTTTGCACATTCTCCCATAGTGCCTGCAAGGGTTTCCTTTGGGTGGTCCGGTTCCTTCCATATTCCAAAGATGTACAGGTTAGCTGTACAGGCTGTGCTAAATTACCCACAGTGTCCAGGGATGTGCAGGCTGGGTGGATTAGCCATGGGAAATACAACAAGGATTTGGGGTAAGGGGGGGGGGGGGGGGGGGGTAGGATGCTCTTTGGAGTGTCAATGTGGACTAGAATGGCCAAATGACCTGTTCCACACTGCAGCTTTCTTATATTCTAAGAGAAGGTCTCAATGTTTCTACGTTCTACATAAAATACTAAACCCAGACCCCAACAGTACACTCAGGTGTGTATGAAATAAAAGGGTCATTATTTGTAATATCTCAAATAATATTAATCTAGAATCGTAGAGTTTATGGTACACAAGGAGACCATTCAACCCATTGTGTCTGCACAGGCTCCCAAAGGACCTCATTAGTCCTATTCTACAGTCCTATTTCCACAACCCTCTAAATGTATTAGTTTCGAAAGCTCATATGGAATCCACCTCTACCATTTTCCCAGGCACCACATTCAAAATCTTAACAATTATCTGAGTAAAGATATTTATCCTCACATAGCTCCTAGCTCTCTTGCTAATTATGAAATTAAAGTGATCTGTAATGATGGGATGTGGACAGTAGCTACTTAACTCTTAGGCTGTCATTTAAATGTCTTGTTAAATTGGATACTACTAAAAAATTGAGAATCTAGCTACAGTTGAGAGGTGTAAAGATACAAATGAACAAGCTCTTTGCTTTCTTAAAAGAGGGAAGCCTTCACTTTTCTTATGTTGTTGCATCATCTAACACCAATATCTAAGCTAACAATTGGGATGATCTGCTTTCATGACTCATATTCTAAAAAGGTCATGAATAGCTGAGCCAATTACTAGCTCTGAGCAATTGTCAAAATCAACAATGGAACCATTGGTACAGAAGGTTGTTGCATCAGTGTGGGGAACAGTATGTCCTGAACACTCTAGAACCAACTGTGCAGTGTTCAATTTTATAGCATGATTAACTCATACTAACTTAGATATGAGTACTAAAGCAATGGCATGTTACTGAACTGATGGCAAACTCCCTAATGAGAATAATGAAAAGTAAAGTTATTTAATCCTGTTTAATAATACTCCTGTTGGTTTTATTAAAACGCAACTATTGAGAGGCATTCTCAATACCTGGGACAAAGTGGCAGTTCGATGTATTAATATTTTTGTTTTCTTGAATCCAGGGTCACTTTCTGCAAGGACATTCATTGTCTTCTTGCCGATAAATTCTAGTGCGTCCAAGCCACCTGTGATCACAGTCTTACCCTTAACAGAAACCATGGAAAGCAACAAGTAGTATGTATCATTATTCACCATTTTTACAGTTGATAATTCAAGAGTGAGTATATTAGACACATTCATCAGACTGATAAAAACCAAAGCAACTTTGTTTCTGATTTCTAGCATCCAAAAACAGAAATTGCTGGAAAAGCTCAGCAGGTCTGGCAGCATCTGTGGAGAGAAATCAGAGTTAAGGTTTCAGGTCTAGTCATCCTTCATCAGAATGAGTATGTTCTGAGGAAGGGTCACTGGACCCAAAATGTTCGCTCTGATATCTCTCCACAGATACTGCCAGACTTGCTGAACTTTTCCAGCAATTCCTGATTGTGTTTCATCAAATCGATTACTGATTAGAATCCAATACTATAAATGGATTTATTTCTAGAAAAATTGATGCATAAGCTTGCTATGTGGAAGCCAGTATTTGGAACTCTCCACAAATGCTGCCAGATCTGTTGAATTTCTCCAGCACTTTGATTTTATTTCAGATTTCCAGCATTTGCCATATTTTGCCTTTATTCTGAAAGCTAATATTATCCGAGTGTTTGAGTACGACTGCCTTTTTTCCAGTGAGCTCGAAAATTACTATGCAAACGCATATTAATCCCTTTTAACTAAATAAGCCCAACCAAAAGTAAGTGATCAAGAAAAAAAGTCTTGCATGGAAATTGTAGTACTTGATTCGCATGCGAAACAGCTTGCCTTATTTCACTTACTGTGCTTTGAACAACATTCGAAATTGTTGAAAGCATGCCACGAGATCCAGCAGTGGGGGAAGAGGATGGAACAGTTACAGAATCGATTTCTTCTTGTGGATCTGTTCAGGAAAGGCACAAGATTTCTCAATAATTACAAAACTTGAAGCTGCACAATTCCATCAATTTATTTAAACTATTGTCTACAATAAATCTAGCAGATAAAGGGAAATTATTTCCTAATCCTTTTCATCATATATCAGTCCCTACAGAGCTTGATACAGAGAATAGGTTCAAACTATACAGGTATTGTTAAGATTTAAAAGGACTTGACAATGTTTAATTTTTTAAAAAATTTGGTTCATATCATTTGACAGCAACTTACTTCAAAATGAAAAAATGTGATTATCCTCTCAAAATAAGCCATTACCACATATCTAAAGTTAAGATGACATCATGTCCTGCTCCATCATCCCCAAAAGGACCATCTGCTGATGAGCTCCTGCAGACAGAGTTAAGGAAGCTAGGAAACTGAAAAGTGGGACCTCAAATACATTTGTGGGAAAGAAACTGGCATATGGATGGAACGTCATTTTAATAGTTGTTACCATACTTAGGTTACATTTAGGAAATGACTATGTTGGACAAAAAATAAAAAATTCTCATTTGGGAAAAGAGTTATTAAATGTTGAGGTTTGATTTGGCAAAAGTGAACTAGAAACAGCCATTTGCAGGTAAAGCTATGCCAGTAGTTGGAGGAAAAGAGGATATAGAGGGGTTCAGAGCAAATATTAATCTACTTAGAGAAAGGGGAGACCATCCGACCTGAAATTTTCCCTTTCTCCCCAGTGTCAGAGAATAGTCAATAGGACAAAGTTAAAAAAAAGGAGAAACACATAACAGATATCAATAGCTCACACTGCAGAAAATCTATAAGAGCATAGAAAGTGCCTGAGGATGTTAAGAAAGAAATTAAGAAAGCAAAGAAAAAGCATGAAACTATATTGACAAGTAAAATCAAGAGAAGCTGCAAGATGTTTTATAAATATATAATGATCAACAGGATAACTAAAGAAAGAGTAGGTTTCAAAGAAACGTCACAGACCTTAAAATGTTAAACCACTTGCTCCTCTACAGATGCTGTCTGACCTGCTGAGTGCTTTCAGCATTTCATGTTTTTATTTCTGATCGCCAGCTTCTGCAGCATTTTGCTTTTGCATTAGTGTTTGAAAATAGTCAGAAGGAACAAAGTCATGGATGAGAACCAAGCAGGTAAACCGAGACATGGAATGAATCAGGCAATGTTGCAAAGGTTGGATAGGTGGTCTTCATGATGATAATGAATTGTTGTCAAGTCTGATATCAAGACTGTGAAAAGTATGGTTCAGACTTAGGTCTTTGCCAAGCAGCAGCATGGGATTGGATGTCACCGAAAATAATTCAGCTGGAAAATTAAGATAACAGTACTGGAGAAAGTTTCACTTATCAAGTCTGAAAGGCAGACAAGCAATCTAATAATACCGACACTGGAGAAAATGCTAGAGAAAGAGAAGTTAACGTGGAGAGAAAATTGGCATAATGCATGCATGGATAGTGCGGAAGAACTTTAAATGAAAGGTATGAAGGGTGAAACAAGGTGAGATGTTTAAAGGAGAAGGAATTATGGTAGAAGGGGTAGGAGACAGACAGAAGTATGATCTTAAGATGGGAAGGAGAATGGCAAGCTGATCAGGTTAAGGAGTCAGTAAAATGGTGTAAATGGCATTGCTTCATGTTAGGAAGTTGTGACTTGTGCCTTGCTAGGCTTTCTAAAAGATATCAAGGGAGGCCCATGCGGAAGTGTAAGGTAATTCAGGAGGAATTCAAGCCAGTTATAACAGCAGGAGAATAGGAAAGATGAAAGCTGTATAATTAGTGTATGTGGGTTGCAACTTAATGATAGAGAATCATGATGATAAGAAGCCTTAAAAAGAAGGGGAATTGAAGAGGGAGAAACAAACGATATAGGCTTGAATCCAGAGCAGTTGCAAAAAAATGCTCACAAAAGGATGCAGGAAAATTAAATTATATAAACACACAGTTACATGCTATATCTAGATAGCTATGCTTTGAAATGACAGAAGAGACAACATATGGAAGATTCTAAACTTAAAGTCAGAGGTCTGACAAACTGATGTAAGCTGGATGGCATTAATGAAAGGCTAACGTCCAAGTGAGTGAGGTCAGAGGCTATTCAACAGGTACAGCATTGAAATATTTACAATAATTTAAATATTTGCTATGATCAGCTGTTGGTGATGCTGTATGATTGTATGAGGGCAAGACAGTCAATGATACCTAAAAGAATCCCCCAGGAATCACTGCTGAAAAAAAATCACAAAGACAAAATACTTGTAATGAGACCACCAGAAAATGTAAAATAGCACTTGAAGTAATCAAAACAAGGAGCCAGTGCCTTACGAAAACGAGAAAGGAGAAAACAGACAGGAAAAAAAGGCAACTTTCTTTGCAGATACCTGATAACTTTGTAACTTCATTTGGCTCAGGCAGTGAACTCTCCTCAGATGTTTGGGAACTATGAATTTTGAGGGATGCTTCTGCTTTCTCCATTACAGTGCTCAGCCCATGACCTGCAATTGAAATTCCAAGTATTAGTTTGTTTAAGATACAGATAATATTCTCTCTACACAAAAGAAAAAAGAACCATTATGTTCCATGTATCAAATGTTACTGAAAAGAAGTTTCAAAATCTCTTACCAGTTATAAACTGGTTTTCTGATTATTTCAAATAGAAATTTAGTGTGGCAGACTAATGTAATTAATCTTAATCATTAGCATACCAACTGCCAGGATCCTCTGAATATTACTCTTATGGAAGACTGTCAAAGAACTAGAATTATCCATCCCCAAACTTGGACTGTCCTATACTGCCAGCTCTGAGCCTCCTAAAATCTTATGATCAACCTCATTGCCTGCAGAACCTGAAGTGCCATGTCAATTGTTACCACTTTGAAAACATCAAACATAACATTAATTCCTCAAATAATGGGTGGCATTTAAAAATGTTAACGTTTTCAAACACAAACCTATGTCGAGCATGTTCACTTTTAGTTTTAATAGAGGTGGGACAAAGAACAAAGAAGCATGCAGTAGGTTGATTATTTAAATATGATAATGTGATCCTGATACTTCAGATTTAACACTTGTTTAAAGTTTAACTCTGGCTGGCTGCTTTCCTCTGTTCCAAAGAAACCTGGCAGCTAAAGTAGGAATTGCTTGGTACAGCAACTAATAAACTACATATTACCCACTACAACTCACTGTTAGACCAGCACTGTGTTCTGCCTCCAGTGATCTCCTAACCAATCCTTCCTTAGCTATGGCCTCTGATCTTTCTCTCCTCAAGGTCCTTCTGATCTCTTCCCTCTCTTGATATAGCAGCATTCTGTGATCCTTCTGTTTATGTGCTCTCCCCTTTCCATTCCACTACCATTCTTTAGAATAGAATAGTATCGCAATTTATTGTCATTTGTATTTATGAAAATACAGCGATGTGTATATGTCACCACAATTCAACACCGTTTTAATTACAGGAATACAAAATGAAATAATTAAGACAAAGTTAATTTTTTTTTCCCTCCATGGATCCTGGGTTTATGGAATGGTTACAGGATGCTGCCCAAGGCTGCCAAAACAAGGGTTTCCGGACTCGACCCACCACGCTGCCATTGTCAAAGCTGACACTGAAACTACTGCATTGCTGCTAATGCAAGGAGGGACAGACCAGATCCACCAAACCTCCAACACTGAAGCTGTCACTCAAGCCACTGCCACTTCAGTTGCCACCCAAAGCTGTAACATTGCTGCCATAGCCACAAGGAATGAACTGGAAACACAATGCTGCCACTGTTGACACCGTCACACCACTGTCAGGAGAAACAGATCAGACCCTCCAATGATGAAGCCATCGATAAAGTGATAGCCACTATGGCCACAGGGAATGGACATTCGGATCCACCAAACCGCTGGTGCTGTACAGGCTCTCATAACTACCTTTCTCCATCGCAACCGCAGAAAAAAAGGAAAGGTGAACTTTGATACAAAACAGAAATAAAGAAACAAAATAAACAGCAAAATAAAGAACATTGAAGAATGCAGCCAGTCAGGTGAGTGAGAGTGGGAGCATATGGGTACAAAGCCTGAATGCTTCCTACCCTACAGCCAACCCTACCCTCTGAATACACTGAAATAGAAGCAAAAGATATTAACCAGGTTCTGCTGTCAAATTCTGAGAAATTGCAAGACCCAATTTTTCCATATTTCCCAACATCAGAACAGCACCTCATCTGTCACTAGTAATTTCAGAGCCACAGGATTAATATGGTAACCTGTAAAGCGACTAGACTTCCCGCGAGTTGACACACTTAGTTCTTGCAGACACTTCACTAGCTGAACTTACCAACAGTTGCTGTTGCAGTGGAGAGCAATGATTTCCCCCAGGTTCCCCAGGATCCCCAGGCTTTTCTTTTGTCAGAAGTTGATTCCTGTAGAATTCATGGAAAACATTTTTATTAAAACTTATCAAATACGCTTTGTCAGGAGGCGGATCTTTGGCTTGTTACTTCTGATGCTTAATCCTGAATGGACTTCTCAGCAGTTTTTGATAGTGGCAGTTTTCAACTGCATGCCACTCTCAGGGGCTAGTGTGGAGACAAGTTCCAAGTTTACCTCAGCTGGAACAAAACTGAACTTAAACTTGTATGCATTATTCTGCACCTTAGCCATCAAGCTAACTAAGCTAACCATCTTAGATTTATTTAACAGCAGAAGCCAATTGGGGTTCTTTCACAATACACAGTGTAACTAACATCTAATTTCATAAAATGGCTATTAGTAATAATAGACAGATAATAATTACACTTTATTGATTTTACAAATTAGACTGCATTTAATTTCATAGCAGGAATTCTGGCTAAGAGATTGACAGAAAACTCTACACATAAGTTTCTAATGTATGTTCTTAATGCAGAACTGCCAAGGGCAAATCTTGCTCTGCACCACTATAGATGCCAGCATTCAAACAATTTGACTCAACTTGAATTTAGCCCCAAGGATAATCTGCTATGGTTCTGAAGATTTGGGCATGGATTTCATGTGCTCCTGCTGCATATGTTCTCCTGGGGGTGGGTAACCAAGCGCAGCAAATTGAGTGGTTAGCCCACTTGAGTCCTGCTCACTCCATAATATGCGAGGTGGAATTGGCCATAAACCCAACATATTTAAATATGTAGAAACTGATTGGACTTATTAACAAGCCTGCTGATTTGAATAATATATTGCCTCAGCACAGTATAAATGCCAAGGCCTCTAGTGACTCAATGATACTATCCCTGAATCCAAGACAGAACATCCAGGTTCAAGTCCTACTTGCCCAGAGGTGTCATAACATACTCAAACTAGTTATTTAAAAATAATTTTAATACAGTTAGTATGACCATGAGGTTGGGAGAGTGGCCAGGCTATTTTTAGAGTTCTACATAAGAAAAGATGGCGGGGTGACAGGAACAAGGGCACAACCAATGTAAATGTCATGCTGCATAATTAAAATATTTTAATCATCGAAGATTTGATACCTGCCTTCTAAAACCAGTTTGTTACATCATTATAGCTGCATCACAGAATGGATGTCTTACTTTGTTAAAAATTAAAGAGTGATTCTTTGTTACTTATCATCAATAAAGTAGATACAACTGTCGATGTTTCAACAGGGTGTTAAATAATAATAGGAAGGCTTTATAATTTAATCCAAATAGAAAACACTGATCACACACTCCATAATGAAATGGTAATAACTAACTTGCAGAATATTTTGTTATCTTGGGAAAATGAAATTTAATCACTTAGCATTAGGGAACCTAATTAGCCTCATCACGTGTATGCCAGTGAAAAAGGGTGAAAGCCAGAGTTCTCAATTCTGATCACAATCAAGTAATTCAGCTGGATAATGCTAAATTAAATGCAAACTCCTGGAGCGTCGGATGCTGAGGGGTGACCTTTTAAAGGTTTATAATATCATGAGGGACGTGATAGGGTGAATAGCCAAGGTCTTATCCTTGGGGTGGGAAGTCCAAAACTATAAGGCATAGGTTTAAGGTGAGAGGGGAAGATTTAAAAAGGGACCTAAAAATACAACTTTTTCACAAGAGTATGAAACATGTGTATGAAATGAGCTACCAGAGAAAGCTTTTACAACTTTTAAAAGGCAACTGCATGGGTATATAAATAGGAAGAGATATGAACCAAATGCTGGCAAATGGGACTAGGTGTATTGAGGATATCTGATTGGCATGGACAAGTTGGACCGAATGGTCTGTTTCCAATCTGTGCAGTACTATCACTATATATTCAATCCCTAATGTGCAAGCGATTCTTTGTTAATTTGGAGCATCTATAAAATTTTAGACTGGATTGAAACAGACGAAAGGCAATCAGAATTTTGTAATGCATAATCAACTGCTTGCCATTATACATATAACATTATTGTCAGATGGAAAGCCTTTATTAGTTAAAAATTTGTTTAGCCTTTTTAGAAAGTTGTTCAATGTAAATTGTAATCAAACCAATTGATGACTTCTGAAAACATTCCAATCATTTATTATGAAATAATTATACTGCTCCAGTTTATATTCTATTCAATCATCAATGGTACGATACCATTCGAGCTGTCATGAAACATGCTTCTCACAAGGAAAAGAAGCAAGAATAATTCAAGCATAATACTTTGTCTGTAAAGTGACCTCAATGGAGGTTGAAGTTAGAGACTTACAGTTAAATGAAGAATAAAATTATTCCGGTTATTCAAAACTAACTTTCAAAAGGCACCACATACCTCAACAACATTTTCCTCTGTTGATGCATGTTCATCCAATGCCTGAAATCTGATGGATTCTTGTTCAAGACTTACTGCTTCCTTGCACTCAGCAGATAGGTTAATTGTTTCTTCTGCCAACACAGAATCAGTTGCTGCATGATCTTCTAATGGATCACTTGGCTTATGTTCATCCTCAGCCTCAGTGTGGCAAACAATCTCTTGTTGGATGGAGCTCTTATTCCCAACTGACACTGGATTGGACTTAGGCTCTAAAGAATCACCCACTTGTGAAGACACTGCAATTGTTGGAACTTCAGCATCATTTCCAGATTGTACACTGAACTCATCTTCCACAGACAACTTTGCCACAGCAGCTGAAATATCACTCCTTTCGCCATCCTCTGTCTCAGACATTGCAAATCATATCTGTCAATAAAATGTTTAATTATCACTGCTTACATTTATTGCCTTGACTCAAAAAAATGAAGACAGTTGAACCATTTAAAACACAAATAAACAAGGATTTTTAAAAAATTACAAGTGTGTGTCAACGGTTGGAATTTAGGCAAGACCCCTATCAGGCTGAATACTGGTGAGAGGACCAACAGGAAACCCCATCAATTTCACAGCAGAAACCCAAGGGTAATAAGTAACAGTGATGGTGACATCACTGCCTGATGCCAGGTCCAAGGTCAATGAATTTGACTACAAGGGACCATAAAGTTCCCTCTCCTATAGGTTGCCAGAAGATATGCTGGGCTGCTTATTGAATACACAGGAAAGTAGTGGAGCACCTATTTAATCCATGAACCACCATTAAGTTTTGGTAGGGATAATGGGCATCAATTGGCTCACTATTGAGCATAACTAACAGCCTACCTTTAGCAGCCATGAATATCATGTCAGCTCCTTATGGCTTTTCACCTAATTCAGGGATGTTTGACAGGTTTTCCCATTTTGATGGCTTACACTAATTCCAGAATATTATTTTGTTGACAATGTCTGCCTTTGCACGTATTGCTTAGCTGTCTAGTCTAACTCATGGATATCTTCCCAAACCGAAGTACCATTCTCTGTTAATTAACTGAAGTATCAACAAGGCTGTTGTTCCCTAACTTTGTGCATGCTTAGAAATTACTTGGATATAATAAAGTGAGGGTGACTTTCTTCTTTTTGTTTCCTTCATTGCAGCCATATCAACACACACTGGGTCACTATCTGAGTGACACCATGTTTGAATCTCTGCAATCAGCTTTCTGCATCTGTCATAGCACTGACACAGACCTTATTAAAGTCACAAATGACAACCTGTGATAAAGCTGACCAAAACTGTTGGAATGATGGAGCATGTGTGGACACCACAGCCAATGACTGTGACTCTGTGACAGTGAGACTGTTTTCTCTAGTTAGTGAAGGTTGTATAATGTCGCCACGCAAGGTGCCGTCTTAGGTACAAGCACCGAGATACATAATCATAAGAACAAGGTAGAAAGAACAAAGTTAAAAGTTAACCAGTACAGTAATTCCTAATATTAAGTACAAAAATAAAGAAATAAAGCTAAAAGTCAAACATTACAATCTTTTGAAAGTGCTTAGTGACGCTGGGACCACATTTCCTACAGGAGTTTGATCTCCTCCGCTTTCTCATGCTTTCCTCACATAGTCCATTCCATTGTGGCCTACCACTCTGGTGCCAAAGCAACTGCCACTCCTGTTGATCCACCAACAGTAGTTAGTCAGGCATACCACGTTGCCGCAGCTGACCAATGCCAACCGTAGATGCCACTCGGCCATTGAAAACTGATGTTGGTGCCACATCCTTGAATACTCAGTCATAGAGACGTACAGCATGGAAACAGACCCTTCGGTCCAACCCGTCCATGCTAACCAGATATCCCAACCCAATCTAGTCCCACCTGCCAGCACCTGGCCCATATCCCTCCAAACCCTTCCTATTCATATACCCATCTAAATGCCTTTTAAATGCTGCAACTGTATTAGTCTCCACCACTTCCTCTGGCAGCTCATTCTATATACGTACCACTCTCTGAGTGAAAATGTTGCTCCTTAGATCTCTTTTATATTTTGCCCCTCCTCACCCTAAAGCTATGCCCTCTAGTTCTGGACTCCCCGACCCCAGGGAAAATATTTTGTCTATTTATCCTATCCATGCCCCTCATAATTTTATAAACCACCATAAGGTCACCCTTCAGCCTCCGATACTCCAGGGAAAACAGCCCCAGTCTGTTTAGCCTCTCCCTATAGCTCAAATCCTCCAACCCTGGCAACATGCTCGTAAATCTTTTCTGAACCCTTCCAAGTTTCACAACATCCTTTCGATAAGAAGGAGACCAGAACTGCATGCAATATTCCAACAGTGGCCTAACCAATGTCCTGTACAGCTGTAACATGACCTCCCAACTCCTGTACTCAACATTCTGACGAATAAAGGAAAGCATACCAAACATCTTTGTCATTATCCTACCTACCTGCGAGTCCACTTTCAAGGAGCTATGAACCTGCAATCCAAGGTCTCTTTGTTCAGCAACCCTCCCTAGGACCTTACCATTAAGTGTACAAGTGCTGCTAAGATTTGCTTTCCAAAAATGCAGCACCTCACATTTATCTAAATTAAACTCCATCTGCCACTCCTCAGCTCACTGGTCCATCTGATCAATGTCCCATTGTAATCTGAGGTAACTTTCTTTGCTGTATATACACTTCCAATCTTGGTGTCATCAGCAAATTAATTAACTACACCTCTTAAGCTCACATCCAAATCGTTTTTATAAATGATGAAAAGTAGTGAACCCAGCACCGATCCTTGTGGCACTCCACTGGTCACAGGCTTCCAGTCTGAAAAACAACCCTCTATCACCACCTTCTGTCTTCTACCTTTGAGCCAGTTCTGTATCCAAATGGCGAGTGCTCCCTGTATTCCATGAGATCTAACCTTGCTAACCAGTCTCTCAAGGGGAACCTTGTCGAACACCTTACTGAAGTCCATATAGATCACATCTACCACTCTTCCCTTATCAATCCTCTTTGTTACTTCTTCAAAAAACTCAATCATCAAGTTTGAGAGACATGATTTCCCCCACACAAAGCCATGCTGACAATCCCTAATCAGATCCAAATACATGTACATCCTGTTCCTCAAGATTCCCTCCAACAACTTGCCCACCACCGACGTTGGGCTCACTGGTCTATAGTTCCCTGGCTTATCCTTACCACCCTTCTTAAATAGTGACACTACGTTAAACACCTCCAGTCTTCCAGAACCTCACCTGTGACTATCGATGATACAAATATGTCAGAAAGAGGCCCAGCAATCACTTCTCTAGCTTCCAGCAGAGTTCTAGGTTAAACCTGATCAGGTCGTGGGGATGTATCCACCTTTATGGTTTCATCCAGCACTTCTTCCTCTGTAATATGGACATTTTTCAAGATGTCATTATCTATTTCCCTACATTCTATATCTTCCATGTCCTTTTCCACAGTAAATACTGATGCAAAATACTTGTTTAGTATCTTCCCCACCTTCTGCGGCTCCACACAAAGGCTGCCTTGCTGAACTTTGACGGGCCCTATTCTCTCCCTAGTTATCCTTTTGTCTTTAATCTATTTGTACAAACCATTTAGATTCTCCTTAACTGTATTTGCCAAAACTATCTCATGTCCCCCTTTTGCGCTCCTGATTTCTCTCTTAAGTGTACTCCTACTGCCTTTATATTGTTCTAAGGATTCACTCAATCTCTCCTGTCTCAACCTGACATATGCTTCCTTCTTCTTCTTAACCAAACTCTCAATTTCTTTAGTCATCGAGTATTCCCTATACCTTTCCTTTCACCCTAACAGGAATATACTTTCTCTGAACTCTCATTATCTCATTTCTGAAGGCTTCCCATTTTCCAGCTGTCCCTTTGCCTGCGAATGTCTGCACCCAATCAGCTTTTGAAAGTTCTTGCCTAATACTGTCAAAATTGGCCTTCCTCTAAATTTAGAACTTCAACTTTTAGATCTGGTCGATCCTTTTCCATCACTATTTTAAACCTCAGAATTATGCTCGCTGGCCCCAAAGTGCTCCCCCATTAACACCTCAGTCTCCTGCCCTGCCTTATTTCCCAAGAGTAGGTCAAGTTTTGCACCTTCTCTAGTAGGTACCTCCACAGAACGAACCAGAAAATTGTCTTGTACATGCTTAGCAAATTCCTCTCCATGTAAACTCTAAACACTATGGCAGTCCCAGTCTATGAGTAAAAAGTGAGGTCTGCAGATGCTGGAGATCAGAGCTGAACATGTGTTGCTGGTTAAATCCTGATGAAGGGCTTTTGCCCGAAACGTCGAATTCCCTGTTCCTTGGATGCTGTCTGACCTGCTGAGCTTTAACCAGCAACACATTTTCAGCTCAGTCCCAGTCTATGTTTGGAAAGTTAAAATCCCCTACCATAACCACCCTACAATTCTTACAGGTAACTGAAATCCCCTTCCAAATTTGTTTCTCAATTTCCTTCTGACTATTAGGGAGTCTATAATACAATCCCAATAAGGTGATCACCCCTTTCTTATTGCTCAGTTCCACCCAAATAACTTCCCTGGATGTATTTCCGGGATTATCCTCCCTCAGTACAGTTGTAACGTTATCCCCTATCAAAAAGTCACTCCCCCTCCTCTCTTGCCTCCCTTTCTCTCTGTCCTGTAGCATTTGTATCCTAAACATTAAGCTGCCAGTCCTGTCCAGCCCTGAGCCATGTTTCTGTAATTGAAACTGCACTGGGCCAACCAACAGCAAAGATGCTGTGCTCCAGAACTATCACTCACCACTGGACCTACAATCGCTGCCAACACAAGCTCCCTAAAGGCTCACTCAGTACACACTCAGTATTCTGTCAGTGGCAGAGGAAGTGAATGCTTAAGGTGATGAATGTTGCTGCTATGCCCTGAATGATGGTCAAACTACTTGAATACTGTTTGAACTGCAGACATCCAATCAAGTGGAGGATACTTCACCACATACCTGATTTGCGCTTTGTGGATGGTAGACAGCCTTTGGAAATATAGGAGATGAACTACTCACAACAGAATTCCCAGCCTCTGACCCGCTCTCACAGTTATCGTATTTGTGTGTCTGGCTCAGTTAAGTTTCTGGTCGATGGCAACCTTCAGGACATTCATAATCCAAACCTGAAAGTTAGCCAGGTTTTAAAGCGTTTAGGCACAAACTCTTTCAATGCACGTTTGAGGAAATGAGAATGGTGATGAACTTTGTGCAATCACCAATGAATATCCCACTTCTGACCTCACGACGGACATTAATGAAGCAGCTGAAGCTGGTTGGACCCAGGACACTACCCTAAAGAACTCCTAAACAATGTCCTACAGCTGAGATGACACACCTGCAACAACTACACTTGCATCTATCCATGACAGTATTGGCAGGAGTGACTATGACACAGTCCTTGTGAAGACACGTCCCACTTTAACAGTGAGAATGCACACTATTGTATTTTGTGGTATACTATTGTACTAAATAAGCCAGATCCAGAACAGATCTATCAGCTTATAAAAAGACATTTACCAGGTACTATGGACCATCAGCAGAAGCAGAATTGTATTCCATCATAATCTATAATTTCTTGTTGGACAGCTTCTCAAGCACAATAAAGAATGGACAACAAATACAGTATTGACAAGCATGCCAACGTGCCATAAAAACAAACAAAACTGCGCTCCTCCATTTCTGATCTTGAGTATGATTTGAATTAATAGTGTTGGGATTATGCCTTCAGTTGTCTAGGTGGTAAACACTGACATTTTCTCTTGAAACATCGAGTTTTCACTTTGTTCCTCTAAGATGCTCATTAATAACTTTCTGGTATCTCCTTGTATGGCTTACTGTCAAATTTTGTTTGATAATGTTTCCGAGAAGGACCTTGGAGGGGCGTTATATAAGACCATAAGACATAGTGGTGGAAGTAAGACCATTTGACCCATTGAGTTCACTCTGCCATTTAATCATTGCTGATGGGCATTTCAACTCCACTTACCCTGCACTCTCTCCGTAACCCTTAATTCCAAGAGTTTATCAATCTTTGCCTTGAAGACACTTAAAGTCCTGGCCTCCACTGTGCTCCTTGGCAATGAATTCCACAGGCACACCACTTTCTGGCTGAAGAAATGTCTCCTCATTTCCATTCTAAATTGATCCCCTCTAATTCTAAGGCTGTGCCCTTGGGTCCTAGTTTCCCCACCTAATGGAAACAACTTCCCAGTGGCTACCCTTCTAAGCCATGTATTATATTGTAAGTTTCTATTAGATCTCCCCTCAACCTTCTAAACTCTAATGAATACAATCCCAGGATTCTCAGGCATTCATCGTATGTAAGGAATACCATTCAGGGATCATCTCTGCGACTCTCCACTGGACACACTCCAGTGCCAATATGTCTTTCTTGAGGTGTGGGGCCCAAAACTGGCCTCAGTATTCTAAATGGGGCCTAACCAGAGCTTTATAAAGTCTCAGAAGCACATCACTGCTTTTATATTACAACCCTCTTGATATAAATGACAACATTACATTCGCTTTCTTAATTACAGACTGAACTTGCAAGTTAACCTTTACAGAATCCTGGACTAGCACTCCCAGATCCCTTTGTACTTCGGCTTTATGAATTTTCTCACCATTTAGAAAATAGTCCATGCTTGTATTCTTTTTTCCAAAGTGCAAGATCTTGCATTTGTTCACATTGAATTTCATCAGCCATTTCTTGGACCACTCTTCTAAACTGTCTAAATCTTCCTGCAGCTTCCCCACCACCTCAGAACAACCTGCGTGTCCGCCTAACTTTGTATCATCAGCAAACTTCGCCAAAATGCCCCCAGTCCCTTCATCCAGATCATTAATATATAAAGTGAACAGCTGAACACACTGAATCCTTCAGGACACCACTTGTCACTGGCTGCCATTCCGAAAAAGAACCTTTATCCCAACTCTATGCCTTCTGTCAGACAGCCAATCCTCAATCTATGCCAGTAGCTCACCTCGAACACTATGGGTCCTCATCTTCCTCAGCAGCCTCCTGTGTGGCACCTTATCAAGGGTCTTTTGTGAGTCTAGATAGATATCATCCACTGGGTTTCCCCAGTCTAACCTACTTGTTACCTCTTCAAAGAACTCTAACAGGTTTGTCAGGAACAATCTCCCCTTACTAAATCCATGCTGACTTGTTCTAATCTAACCCTGCACTTCCAAGAATTTAGAAATCTCATCATTAATGATGGATTCTAGAACTTTACCAACAACCAAGGTTAGGCTAATTGGCCTATAATTTTCCACCTTTTGTCTTGATCCTTTCTTGAACAAGGGGGTTACAACAGCGATTTTCCAATCATCTGGGACTTTCCCTGACTCCAGTGACTTTTGAAAGATCACAACCAATGCCTCCGCTATTTCCTCATCCACCACCGTCAGATCTCTAGGATGCAATCCATCTGGGCCAGGAGATTTACAATTTTTAGATTTTTTAGCTTTTCTAGCACTTTCTCTTTTGTAATGGCTACCATATTCAACTCTGCCACTGACTCTCCCTAATTGTTGGGATATTACTCGTCTTCCACTGTGAAGATTGACACAAAGTACTTATTAAGTTCTTCAGCTATTCCTTATCTCCCATCACTAGCCTTCCAGCATCAACTTGGAGCAGCCCAATCTCTACTTTTGCCTCTGGTTTGTTTCTTATGTATTGAAAGAAACTTTTACTATCAATTCTAATATTATCGGCTAGCTTACCTTCATATTTGATTCTCTCCTTCCTTATTTGTGTTTTTGTTATCCTCTGATCCCAATCTTCTGATTTCTCAGGGTTCTTGGCCACTTTATAGGCTCTCTTTTTACTTTTATACATTTCCTGACTTCCTTTGTCAGCCATGGTTGTCTAATCCACTCCCCCTCCCCTGGATAATCTTTCTTATCTTTGGAATGAACCGCTGTACTGCGCCCTCAATTACACCCAGAAACTCCTGCCATTGTTGCTCTACTGACTTCCCTGTTAGGCTCTGCTTCCAGTCGATTTTTGTCAGTTCCTCTCTCAAGCTGCTGCAATTACCTTTATTTAACTGTTAATACCATTACATCTGATTTTGCCTTCTTTCTTATTAACTCATATTATGATCATATTATATTAACCATATTATAGTCACTGCCTCCTAAGTGTTCCCTTAGTTTAAGATCTTTTATAAAGTCTAGCTCATTACAGAGCACTAAGTCCAGAAGAGCCTGCTCCCTTGTGAGCTCCATCAAAAGCTGTTCCAAAAAGCCATCCTGTAAGCATTCCATGAATTCCCTTTCTTTGGATCCATCGGCAACATTATTCATCCAGTCCACCTGCATATTGAAGTGCCCCGTGATCACTGTGACCTTGCCTTTCTGACATGCACTATCTACTTCCCGGTACATCTTGCGCCCCAGAAGGCATTTATACAAGTTAAGGTTTTCAAAAAGAAAACTTAAGAGTCAGAGATGTACGACACACAAACAGACTCTTCGGTCCAACTCGTCCATGCCAACCGGATATCCTAAATTAATCTAGTTCCATTTGCCAGCATTTGGCCCATATCCTTTAAACCTTCCTATTTATATACCCATCCAGATAATTTTTAAATGTTATAATTGTACCAGCCTTCACCACCTCCTCTGGTAGCTCATTTATACACACAACCCTATGCAGAAAACATTGCCCCTCAGCTCCCTTTTAAATCTTTCCCTTCTCACCTTAAACCCATGCCCTCTAGTTTTGGACTCCCCTACTCTGTATAAAGATCTTGACTATTCGCCCTATACATGCCCCTCATGATTTCATAGATTTCTATAAACTCATCCCACAACCTCTGATGCTCCAAGGAAAACAGCCCAAGTCCATTCAACTTCTCCCTATAGTTCAAACCTCCAACCCTGGCAACATCCTTGTAAATCTTTTCTGAACCATTTCAGGTTTCACAACATCCTTCCTATAAAACTGAACACAATATTCCAAAAGCAGCCTAACCAATGTCCTGTACAGCCACAATATGACCTCCCAACTCCTATACTGAATGCATTGACAAATAAAGACAAGTGTACCAAATGCCTTCTTCATGTCCCCTGTCTGCCTGTGATTCCGTTTTCAAGGAACCATGATTTGTACCCAAAGGACTCTTTGTTCGACAGCGCTCCCCAGGATCTTACCATTAAGTGTAAAGTCCTGCTCTGATTTGCTTTTCTAAAATGCAGTACCTTACATATATATAAACTAAACTCCATATGCCACTCCACAGCCCATTTGCTCATCTGTTCAAGATCCTGTTGTACTCTGATGTAACCTTCTTTGCTGTCCACTACACCACTAATTTTGATGTCATCTACAAACTTACTAACCATACGTCTTGTATTCACATCCAAATCATTTATATGAAATGACAAAAAGCAGTGGACTCAGCACCGATCACAGGCTGGCCACAGACTTCCAGTCTAAAAAGCAACCCTCCACCATCACCCTGTCCACTACATTCTAGTCAATCTTGTATCCAAATGGCTAGATCTCTCTGTTATCTAACCTTGCTAACCAGTCTACCTTGAGGAACCTTGTTGAACGCCTTCCTGAAGTCCACGTAGACAACATCGACTACTCTGCCCTCATTAAACCTCTTTGTTACTGCTTCAAAAAACTCAATCAAGTTAGTGAGACACAATTTCCCACACACAAAGCCATGGTGACTAATCAGTCCCTGCCTTTCCAAATAAATGTAAATGCTGTCCCTCAGAATCTTCTCCAACAACTTACTCACCACTGACATGAAGCTCACTGGTCTATCGTTCCCTGATTTTTCCTTATCACTTTTCTTAAACAATGGCATTACATTAGTCAACCTCCATCTTTTGGCATCTTATCATTGTCTATCGATGATGCATGTTTCTCTGCAAGGGGCCCAGCAATCATTTCCATAGCTTCCCACAAGGTTCTTGAGTAAACCAGATCAGGTCCCAGGATTTATGCACCTTTATTTGTTTAAAGGTGTCCAGCACCTCTTTCTCTGTAACATGGATACATTTCAAGATATCAGTACTTATTTCCCCAAGTTGTCTAGCTTCCATATCCTTCTCTACAGTAAACACTGATGCAAAATACTCATTTAGAATCTCACTCATCTCCTGAAGTTCCATACATAGGTGGCCTTGCTGATCTTTAAGGGGTCCGATTCTCTCCCTTGTTTCTTTTTTGTCTTTAAAGTATTTGTAGGACCCCTTTGGATTCTCCTTAACCGATCTGCCAAAGCTAGCTCATGACCTCTTTTTGCCCACCTTGACTTCCCTCAAGTACACTCCTACAGCCTTATATTCTTCTAGGGACTCACTCGATCCTGAGAATGAATGAACATCCAGGACACAATGAATGGATACCCAGGACATATTCTATTTCTCAGTGTTCCTCATGTTAGATAGGACATAATAAACAAAGCTACTGGAGATTGGTTATAGTGAGTGTAATACTTCCAAGAATAAGAAGCCACAAATTTAAAGTTGCAAAAGAATAAAATAAGATGCAACAAAAAAAAAGCTTTGACAGAGCACATCATGAGGGGCATGGATAGAGTAACTTGACAAAGTCTTCTTCTGGGGTAGGGGAAGTCCAGAATTCGAGGACATAGGTTTACGATGAGAGGAGAAAGATTTAAAGGGACTAAAGGGCAAGTTTTTCACACAAAGGGTTGTGCATGCATGCATGCATGCATGCAATGAGCTGCCAGTGGCAATGGCAGAGACTGGTACAATTACAACATTTAAAAAGGTATCCGGATGGGTATATGGAGGGATATGGGCCAAGTGCTGGCAAATGGACTAGATTAAGTTATAATATCTGGTCAGTATGGACGAGTTGGACCAAAAGGTCTGTTTCCATGCTGTACATCTGTGACTCTATGTGATTCAGATCTGGAATACATTGCTTGGAACTGTGGTGCGGCAGGTTCAGTCATGTCAGTTAAAAAGAACAATATCTGACATTTAAATAGAAATAACATGTAGTGTTAAGGGAAAGGATGAGGTGATGGTACTAAGTCATGATATCCATTCAGAGAACTGGTGCAGATAAAATATGCTGTATGGCCTCAATCTGTGATCTGCAGGGATGAGACATTTCAATTAATAGAATGGATTGGAGACATTAGAAACAAAAACAGAAGTTGCTGGAAAAACTCAGCAGGTTTGGGAGCATCTGTGGAAAGAAAGTAAAGTTAACATTTTAGGTCCACTGATCCTTCTTCAGGTGCTTCTGTTTTTATGTCTGACTTCCAGCCTCCACAGTTGTTTTTTTCCTGGAGAAATTGGGATTGTTTTCCTTCAAGATAAGAATACAAGAGGTGATTTGATAGCAGTTTTAAAGTGATGATAGTCCTGGATTAAGTAGATGGGGAGAAACTGTTCCCACTCTTGAAATAAAGAATGGCACTAATGGTGAAGCGTTTCACACAATAAGCAAATGTGAAGTGAGAGAGAAAAAAAAACTTTTTCGCGTAGGGTCTGGAATGCATTGCCTTGAAGTGTGGTGGAGACAGGTTCAAATGATGCATTCAAGAGGGCACGAGGATGGTTATTTAAATAGCAATGCTCAGGGTTACAGAGAAAGGCAGGAGATTGGCAACAAGTCAAAAAGTTCAGGAGCCAGTGCAAGCACAAGGGGCCGAATAAGCTCCTTACGGGTTCTGTGATACGTCTAACTGTAATACAAAGTCTGTCCACGATCACTCACTATCACTCAGGTGTGCGATACCCGGGGGAGATAGAAGCTTCCCCCTGACTGCTCCTGCCTCGCCTCGCCTCCCCTCCCCCCAGTTGCAGTGTGCATTGCTCCAGCCCGGCTCTGATTCCGACAATGACCGCTCGAGAGCTTTACCACCCTCTCCACCCCGCGTCCGTTGCAATTTAAACCCGGGGAGGATAGCTCGAGACTCACCTGTCCACGCGCACCACTTCACCCAACTCTCTCTCTCGCTCGCTGACTCTTAATCCCCGCCCTTCGCGTCGCCGCCACGTCGGCAACATATGGATCCATCCTGGATCCGGAACCTTGTACTTAGTGAGGCGAGACCCACCGGAAAGGAACATCCCACCCAACATCCAGCCCATGGGGGAATTGGTTTGGCGTTGCACCCGTGTTGAGTGCAGAATTCCGGTTCTAATTCTGTATGCGAAGTTCCTGCACCAACGCTGTCAGTACCCCTGAGTATTTTAATTCTGAATAAGTCATGCTTGTTGTCCTGACTTGATCGTGGTTATCTCCTTGCACAGGCAACTTCCTCATTATTAGCAGGGACTAATAAGCCCTCATCATTTACTCTCAACACAAATACATTGTTTTAAGTGCAGCATTGAAGAAAGATCAATATCCACAATGCCAAGCAGAAGTTTCCACTGATGCATGCAAAACTTATTTCAAATAATACACAAGGTAAATTTTAGCGCTCGAATATTTTACGGAAAGAGTTGATTGTTAAGTCTACGAATCCCTAAGAGTTAGGTTCAACAAGCATTTGAAAATGCTAATGGAAGTTAGTCTTTATAGCAAGGTTTGGATATGCCGGTGTTGGACTGGGGTGTACAAAGTTACAAAAAAACACACAACACCAGATTGTAGTCCAACAGGTTTAATTGCAAGAACTAGCTTTCGGAGCACCGCTCCTTCAGGTGGTTGTGGAGTATACAATTGTAAGACACAGAATTTATAGCAAAGTTTACAGTGTGATATAACTGAAATTATACATTGAAAAATACCTTGCTTGTTAAGTCTCTCATCTGTTCAAATGACCATGATAGTTTCACTTCTTTCATATGTAAATCACAAAACCTTTTTTGTAAGTTACATTCTCAGGTTAACAATTGGTGTTAGCGCAGATAGGACGTTAAGATGTTGAAGGTGTTAGCCCCCTGTGTTCCCTGTCTGTGTCATAATGTTTAGACTGATTCTAATCTAAAAAGTGAGTTAGCAGAGTCTTACATGGATTCATGCACTTTTTGAGCAAAGTACAATGTAACTCTGTAAGTACAAATTCGCCCCACAAATGTGTACATGTGCATGTGGGTTTTGTGTGTGTGTCTGGGGTGGGGGTTGTGTCTGTGAGAGAGTGTGCTGTCTGTTGATTGTTGTGTGGTGCCCATTCATCCTTTGCTGTAGCCTTTGCTCGGCTTCACCAATGTACCATGCCTCAGGGCATCCTTGCCTGTGGCGTATGAGATAGACAATGTTGGCTGAGTCGCAAGAGTACCTGCCACATACATGGTGAGAGGTGTCCTCACGCATAATGTTGGTATCTATATTCACACTCTGACACGTCTTGTAGTGCCTACCATGACAGGGTTGTATGGAGTTGTCTTGAAAGCCAGGCAGTTTACTACGGACAGTGATTTGTTTGAGGTTTGGCAGTTGTTTAAAGGCAAGCAGTGGAGGTGTGAGGAAGGTGCTTATCCTCATTGATAATGTGTTGCAGACTGCGAAGACCATGCATAGTTTTTCTTCTCCTGGGAAGTACTGGACAACAAAGGGTACCCTGTTGGTTGCAGCATGTCTGTCGCCTGAGGAGATCATTACAGTTCCTTGATGTGGCACGTTGGAACTGGCAGTCGATGAATTGAGCATCATATCCTATTCTTATGAGGGCATCCCTGAGTACCTCCAGGTGTCCATTACATTCCTCCTCATCTGAACAGAACTGGTGTACGTGTCGGGCTTGTCCATTGGGAATGGCTGTTTTGATATGTTTGGGTGGAAGCTGGAGAAGTGTAGCATTGTTAGGTTGTCTGTGGGTTTGTAGTAGAGTGTGGTGCTGAGATATCCATCCTTTTTGGAGATGCATGTGTTCAAGAATGAGACCGATAGTAGAGAGTAGTCTATGGTGAGGTTGATGGTGGGATGAAACCTGTTGATGTCACTGACTCCTCGCCATGGGTCCAAAGGAAGAAAATGTCGTCAGTGTACCTGATGTATAATGTTGGTTGGAAGTCCTGCGTAGAGAAGTCTTGTTCAAACCTGTGCATGAAGATGTTGGGATATTGGGGTGCAAATTTGGTCCCCATGGCAGTTCCATATATCTAGATGAAGAACTGGTTGTCAAAAGTGAAGACGTTGTGACTGAGGATACAGCGGATGAGATGTAGGACAGTGTTCAGAGATTAGCAGTTGTTGGTTTTGAGTGCTGACTTAGACCATACCCCCCCACCCCAAACACTTAGACAGACAGACACACACACACTCACGTGCACCCACCCTGTCACAAACGTAGACCTCTTTACACTCACGCACACATGTATACAGTCTAAACATTATGGCACAGACAACAGCACACAGGGGGCGAACACCTTCAACATCTTATCTGGGCTGACACCAATTGTTACAGCTAACCTGAGAATGTAACTCTTTTAAAAAAGTTTTGTGATTTACATATGAAAGAAGTGAAACTATCATTGTCATTCTAACAGATGAGAGACTTAACAACCAATCAAGGTATTTATCAATGTATAATTTCAATTACATCACTGTAAACTTTTGCTATAAATTGAAAGCTAGTGCTTCCAATTAAACCTGTTGGTGTTGTGTGATTTTTAACTTTATAACAAGGGACTGAATACCGAGGGACGACGTTCTGCTTTGCTTTCAGAGATATTTAGTCAGACCCCATCTGAAGTACTGCATTTCAGATTTGCCAACGGGAACTCAAATGCTATGTTGATAGTGGAAAGAATGTAGCTCAGATATACTAGGATGATGCTAGAATTTAGAGGGATACATTTTTAGGACAGATTACAGACATTTAGTTTCAATTCCCTTTGTTGTGGTTTACTTTGTAACGTTGAGTAAAAAATGAGGTCTGCAGATGCTGGAGATCACAGCTGCAAATGTGTTGCTGGTCAAAGCACAGCAGGCCAGGCAGCATCTCAGGAATAGAACTTTGTAACGTTCTTGACTGAAATGACAAGATTCTGGGGGCATTCTGGCTAAGTTTGCACACGATACAAAGATGGGTATAGGGACAGGTAGAATTGAGGAGGATTTGGACAGGTTAGAAGAGTGGGCAAAGAGGTGGCAGATGGAGTATAATGTGGGAAAGTGTGAGATCATGCACCTTGGTAGGAAGAATAGAGGCATGGACTATGTTCTAAATGGGGCGAAAATTTAGAAGTCTGAATTGCAAAGAAACTGGGAGTTCTCGTCCAGGATTCTCTCAAGGTAAACTTAAAGGTTGAGTCAGTAGTTAGGAAGGCAAATGCAATGATGGCATTTATTTTGAAAGGACTTGAATATAAAGCAGGTCAGATCACATTTGGAGTATTGTGTGCAGTTCTAGGCCTCATATTTTAGGAAGGATGTACTTGCCTTAGAGTGTGTTCAGAGGAGATTCATGAGAATGTCCTAGGAATGAAAAGCTTAACATATGAGGTACCTGAAATACCAGAAGTTTACTGCATTTTTGTGATCTCCGCAGTGGCAGAGTAGTCACTTAAGGGTAAGTGAGAAGGCTGAAAATGTGTTGCTGGTTAAAGCACAGCAGGTCGGGCAGCATCCAAGGAACAGGAAATTCGACGTTTCGGGCACAAGCCCTTCATCAGGAATGAGCACTGAAATCCTTGTAGAGAGAGGAAGAGAGCTTCTTCAAGGAAGGCATCCTTGCAAGAGGATTCGCACACTGAAATCCTTGTAGAGGGAGGAAGAGAGCTTCTTCAAGGAAGGCATCCTTGTAAGAGGATTCGCATTAAGTGAGAAGGCTGTCTGCCGATATGATTTTTTTGAGACAATATTGCATTATTATTTAATTGATCTATGCTGCAAATAAAGCATCAAAAGCAGTAAATTTTGATTAGTTAATATTTTTGTTGGTTATGTGAATCTCTTGATCAACAGGAATATTTGATCAAACAGAGAGCTGCTGGTCCCATAGGTGCAGGTTAATAAGTTTGCTGTGACAAGTTCTGACACAGATGGCACATTTTGGGCAGGAAGCCAAGGAACCTGCTACTGTAGTAGATCATATTTGCAAATGACAATTTGCAGTCCTACTGCTATATACCTGTCTGATTTACTGGGGTAAAGGTCTTAATGAACCAGGATTACTACCATTTTTCAGCTTTGTGGTTAATACTGATAAACAAAATGGGCATCAGCATGGCCACATAATGGCTTCTCCTGTATATTTGAAAATTAAATAGTGCTGTAAGATTGGACAGTGTGCTACACTTCTGTTGATATTCAGCAGTAAATAAAAGTCTTGACCATTTTTGATCAACACATCAGCCACCTGCTTGTTAGCTGTTTGGATGATATATTTTCTAAACCTTTAATGAAATTCAGAAAGAAAACGAAATACACAAATCTGGCTTCTATTTTAGGCTTTGAAGATGGATCTTTGTTAACTTGTTAGTCCTATCCATGTTGTCATCAGACCTGTTGAGTGGTCTCAGTATTTTCTGTAATATTGTTGGAAGCGTTTCCTGATTAAGAGCTCACGTTTGAAATATCAATTCTCCTGCTCCTCGGATGCTGCCTGACCGGCTGTGCTTTTCCAGAACCACACTGTTCAACTCAGTAACTCCAAATTACTGTATTCAATGAAATTTTATCAGCTTAAGTAGAAAATTGGGTCCCCAAGTTATTAATGCTGACATTCACTGTTTGAATCTTATAAAAATTAACACACTCTCCAGACGTACACTGGTCTGTATTCCCTCGTTTATAGCTGTTTCCCCTTCCCTTCACCACATCTGGTTTTGTAATTACTGAAAGTTTCACTTCTGCTTTTGACCTTCCAGCCAAAGCTTACTGCACTGAGAAACGAGCAAATGTTAACGTTTTTATCAGTGTGTTTCATGTATTTAGCTATCTTTCTACAACATGCCGCCAAATAATGTCCAAAGTATGTAGCTGCAACTAATCCAAATAGTTACAGGACATCAGCTTCAGATCTGTTGAACTGTTATGTGCCTTCTTTTAGCCTGCATATTGCTGTATTCAAAAGAAAATTTTCTTGCCAGCGATGCCATTTTGTATATGTAGTAACAGAGGAGCTGTTTTTTTTACTGCTTTGCAGATGTTGTTGCAGAGACTATGTCCATTTGCAGAGGTAAGAATCCACATTTTTAGTACATTTTCACTTTAACAATTAATTTCAAATATGTAATTTTTTGTAAAAAGAAAATTGGCGTTCCAGATTTCAATTGGTGTATGTGATTACCAGTAGAAAGCTTTTTAATGAGCTGGAAATTGTCAATCAATTTATCATAGCCTCTCCTTTATAAATCATTGAAAATTCAATTTTATTTCAGTTAACATGTTTGCAAAAGTTTAATTGTTTGTGAAAGTGTTATTGGATTGCCGTGGTTCAATTGAAGACCCATCACCATCTTTTCAAAGACAATTAGGAGTCAGTAGTAAGTGACTGAATTGACAGTAACTGCCGTAGCCTGACAGTGATTAAAATATATATGACAATGGGTGGAGAATAAACAGATTTCACAAACTCTATTTCGCAGCAAGTACTTCAGGAGACTCAGTCGATCTCAGATACTTCTTTCTTGGACCAAATGCAAATTGAAACAGTCAACTTTCATCCCACTTGTGCATGATATTGAAAGGTTTAGAGTAGAATTAGAATATGTCTTGTAGGGAACTTAAGTCTGTCCTCATGACTTCAGAAGATAAATGGCTGGAGAGGGTGAACAGAGTGGCACTGGTTAGAGTGTACTACTTTTGTTGATTCTGGAGTCTATTAAAGCTACCTGGCCCCAATTGATTAGAATTTCTCCTAAAACCACTCTAGCCTGGCTTTAAAAACTCAGTATCTGTTATACTTTTGTAATCCCTCCATGAAGTATCTTGGGACCTAAATTTAATGTTGTGCAGGAAGGTGGTTTTGAATGAACTAGAATCTCTTGTGTCTGACTTAGCTCAGTAGCACTGTCACTTCACAATTTGGGCAAGCAGTCCTCATTCTACAAGTGCTCGAAAAAACTGATGTCTCAAGTACAAATTGTGATGAGATTTTTTACCCTTAGAGTATTTCAAGTAGATGAAATTAGATGATGATCTGTTTATCAGTGTCCCAAGTTGTCGGTAAATGCTCTAATTGCAAACATCTCTTTGCCTGAACATCAAAGCCAGTGACTTCCAAGGCAGCTGCTTGTGTCAATGATGATGCAAACTAAGGCAGAAAAAAAGCACACATTATTTGTTTTGGTACCCCACTGCATGCTGTTTGTTCCTCCATACACTCTGCTCCATTTGTTGCTTCCTCCTGCTAGTATACCCCTCACTTCTCCTCACTAGTTCCTGTTGCTAACTCCTTTGGTTCCTCCTGTGATTAGTGCACCCCCACCTGACTTTTACTCACTTATTGGACCCTATTACTCCCCTGCAATTACCCACCTCACCAATTACCACTCACTCACTCCTTCCTTGCTTTGTTGTTACTCCTTTTACTATGTCACCTCCTGTAACTGTGTGATACAAATGAAAATGTGTTAATGTATCATTTAATATGGCATTATATCAATAAACTAAATTAATAGAGTAATATACACATAAATATTACCATCTTGCAAAATAGTGTTTTGGTCTCTGATTGATTTTAATAAAGTTTCTGCACCGAGCATATCTAACAAGAAAGAGGAAGTTACTTACATTGTTAACACAATTCCAGCTTACTTATAATTTTCTGAATACCTGTGACAGGTTGCTAAACATTTTTCAGTTAAGCATTTATCTATGTACTGGATATTTGACAGGTTTCAAATAAAGGAATATTTTTGAAAGTAAATATTTTATAATTGTTTCAAATTTTATTTATCAATTTGATATGGTGAAGCTTGAAATTTCTGCTTTACAGATAGAAACTTATTTTTGCATGTTTATTCTGAAAAAGCTTCAGAGAGAAAAGTTAATTTTGTAGATTAGAACTGTATTTAGGTCTGATAAACTGGAAAAAAAAACCTTCAAAGTAGACAGTCTGGAAATATTGTTTTGTATAAAATTTCTGTATTTGTATTGTGGTTTTCAAATAGTCTTTTGGCAGTACAGAACACAAGCATTGCTAGAAAAAAAAGCCGAAGTTTTTCATTTTGCATTCATCAGGACCATTTGCAAGAATACCAATTTAAAAGGAAAACCAGCATCTATGCTGCATGAGAGGTGAGTGCTGACTGTTCGGCAAATAACGTTGACCTAGTGAATACACCAACTAACAGTGCCACAGAATCCTGACAGTGTGGAAACAGGTCCTTCAGCCCAACAAGCCCACACCGACCCTCTGAGCAGTAACCCACCCAGACCCATTCCCCTACATTTACCCCTGACTAATGTACATAACCTATGTATCCTTGGACACTATGGGCAATTTAGCATGGCCAATTCACCTAACCTGCACATCTTTGGACTGTGGGAGGAAACCGGAGAATCTGGAGGAAACCAACGCAGACACGAGGAGAATGTGCAAACTCCACACAGCCCGTCATCCAAGGCCGGAATCAAACTCTGGTCCCTGGCGCTGTGAGGCAGCAGTGCTAACCACTGAGCCACCGTGCCGATTGGCAGTTACCTGCCAGGCTTTGTTTAAATTATGAACTAGCCAAATTGACTCTAATTGGTCAAGACATTGGCCTGAGAAATGGCCAATGAATGGCCGTGAATCATTTTATTGAGTTGAAATAGCACTGTATATGCACATATTTTTTCTATCTACAAATGACAGGGCCTTGTGAAATTATATGTAAAGCTTTCAGTATGTAAAGTTCATCACCGTGCATGCGTGACAGATGATCATAAATGGGCCATCAGAGTAATTCTTTGCACACTCAGGATTATCCAGCAAATTGAATCCAATTTCAAAATCATAGCTAATGTTAGACATTGTTGAGAATTTTATAAGTGAACACTGGTTGAATATAGTCAGTACTTTTCTTGTTGTGAGCTGTTTGATGAATCCTCCAGTCTTTGAAATGTATAGTCTGGATCACACTGGCACAGAATTTGATATATCCCATTACTCCTTTGTGTGATTGACAGGTTGTCTTTTTGGCTTGATGACAGCATCCTATTAGTGATGAATGTCACTATGCCACAAATTTGACGCTCCCTGCAGATTAAATTGAAGGTGAATGGGTCATTAAATCCAGTGGGCAATTTCCCCTGACCCCACTGCAATTATGTTTTGATGCAGAATACATCCACTCCACAACACTTATGGGTCTTGATAAGACCTCCATCCCCACTCCTCCAGCCCAAAGTATTCAGTGTTATCCCAATCCATTATCTTAACTGTTCATTCTTTTCACAACCAGGGCACGTGGAAGCAATGTGCAGCATTAGCAACGTAAACCTCTGTTGAAATTATTTGTCCAGACCTGTGATTTTTTTCATCAAGAAAGACAAAGACAACAGGTGCATTGGAATGCTATCACCCAATAGTTTCCCTCCAAGCCACTTGCCATTCCAACTTGGAGTTATAGATACTTTTAATCAACTTGTTCTAGTGTGTCATACCCACCTCCTGAGCAGCTGAGACCTGGATATCTGGCTCAACACTTTATTCTGCTGCTGCATATATATCCTGGAGCTTGCCTTCCAACCATTCTTTGTTTGCAGGTATACCCGATGAAGTGCCATGGTACATGAAGGTGACTCAGTGTAATGGAGTATGCATTAAGCTTTAACCCATAATAATGCTTTTAAAATAAATTTATTTTCAATGCATGTGTACACAAACCACAGAGAACTTTACTGTGTTAATACACCTTTTAAAAAAAAGTAGGTTCCTAAAAATTGTTTTCTTTCCACCAAGGAAGTCTGGAATTGTTTCGTTGCTTGAAGGGATTGTGCAGTTATTGGAAATCTTCTCATTGCCTCCCATCCTTTCACAAGCTTCAGAGAAAGATGCAAATGTTCAAGAGAGTAGAGAATGATGATAGATGTTTAAGAAAATATAAACATTGAAAGTGCCTTTACCTGTATTGTGTGAGTGAATGTAAGGAGTTTTCTACAAAGAAATATTAGCTATAACAATGTCAGTAATTCCTGCTGGACCAACGAGTTTACATATTTAAATTAAAAAAAGAGCAAATGGTATTTTAGGCATATTGCTCTAGTCATTTGGTATAGAATGGGGATAGAGATGGCCAAGAGGGAGTTAAGATCAAATGACACTTGAACAAAATAACGTAGTGTGTTAAGTCTTATTAGCTCCAACTATCTGAAGCATAAGGAAACTACCATACTCTTATCAGTAGAGAGATTTTCTGAGTGTGAGCACAGGTACAGTGACCACTGCTGCCAAACATATGTTTGAGAGGAAAGTTGAAAACCTGGAGTCACAAAGTAGGTTGCTCATTCCTAAACCTCATCATTGCCAGGCAATAATTCTAATGTGGTTGCCATATCATTGAAGAGAAAAATGGAAAATTCATTTTCCTGGGGCATTGTGATTGAACTGCGTACTTAACATGTCCTTGTGAGATTGATGTAGAATGATACACTAACTATTAATTACAGTGGATGATAAGTCAAAGTACTTTGCAACCAGCTTCCTGAGAAAGCTGCTTCCTGCTCAGAGTGCTGGATTAAATTAAATTCCAAATGACGAAAATTCCTTTGTGTTTTAAGTATACAGAGAAATTGCACTTTAGTATCTGAGAAGGAATAAAAATGGGATATCAGGTGCAGCCACCTTATTATACTGACTTCATTGAAATATGTTCATGAAAGCTTTCAAAGTCTTCTCTCTGAAACTTACTTTAATCAGTGGTAATAACAATAATGTACACAACAGCTCTCACTGATTTGAAATGTACTGGATATTGACTATTAACTATTGCGTTAAATTGTGTTAGATATTTACATTTTTGTTAGTATTTCTCAGATAACATTTTTTTGTCTGATATTTTGGAATGTGTCACTTAATTGCATGTTTTATTTTCAAATTACCATTACTTGAAACATAGTGGTAATATTCATGTTTTGTTTATGTTTCAGTATCCTCATTAAGCAAAGTAGATTCCACAAAAGAGAAATACATCAGTGTTCAACTGCGAGAAAGAAATACAAGAAAGCACCCCACCATGGTCAACATTTTCTCCTTCTTTCTGTGGATTATAATGTTTCAATTCTGCCACAGTCTTTGCTTTCCTGTAGCAAATGATATTGTCATAAACTATTCATCTTCCTCCTTGTCCACTGTGCCAAAGAACCTACCAAATCTCTCTCAGATACTGGATTTATCACAGAACAATATTACTGAGATTCATTTGCAGGATTTTGTCCCCCTCCACCAGTTGAAATATTTGAATTTGTCCTCCAATAAAATTAGCAATTTAGCACCTGCTGTTTTCAAGTCTAATCAAAAGCTGGAATGTTTAGATCTTTCCAAAAATCAACTCTCAAATATAGAGTGTCACTTCTTGTATAATGCTACCTCTCTTAAATATTTGGATATTTCCGAAAATAATTTTCTTAGTCTGACACTTGGGAAGGCATTTAGCTTTCTGCAAGATTTGGAATATTTAAGTTTAGGAAGCAGAAAAACAATAAAGTTTCAAAAAGATGACCTAAAAGAAATTTCAGGGAAGCAGTTGGAGGAAGTTTTGATCAACATAAAACTATTGTCGGAGTATGGCCATAGTGCCTTAACGATTTTAAGAACAGCAAAACTCCACATTGTTTTGCCATCTATTACAAACTTCAATTTTTTAAAAGATATCTTAGATGATGCCTTCAATACATCTTACATTTTAACATTATCAAACATTGAATGCTGCCAAAATTGCAACCAATTGTTGAGTGTTGACTGTTGTGAAGTTTGCAGCAAAAGAGATATCGTAAGCCAATGCTGCAGTGATTGCAGCCATTATATTGAAAGTTTTAAAGTACTGGGAAACTACTCAAGAGTCCAGAATCTATCTTTACAACATTTAAAGGTGGACTGGGAAACTTCCACGCAGATATTAAAAATTATTTGGGATTCTTCAGTTGAAAATCTCAGCATTTCTAACATGAAGATATGCCAAGTTAAACAACTCTTGTCTTCGCTTCATTTTCAAAAAGAATTGAAGACATTTACTCTCAGACAAATAGAGTTCTTGCCATTCTATTTCAATCAAGCGAATATATATAATGTCTTTGAAGACCTTAAAGTTGAAAATCTGGCAATTTATGAATCAGGAATGATTTTCCTGACTTGTCCAAAAGAAGGAAACACATACAAACTCATTGACATTTCAGATAATTCATTTACCAGTGATTTTTTTCTTCAAGACTGCAACACCCTAAAATCTTTGGAGACTTTTATTTTAAAGCAAAATAGATTTGGCCAGTTATTTAAAGTGAGTAACATGACTACATACATGTCATCTCTGAAGCACTTGGATGTGAGTCAAAACCAACTTATTTTTGATGAGATTAGAGTTTGCCCTTGGACCAACAGCTTGATAAAGCTGAACCTATCTTCAAACAGACTTACAGATTCTGTTTTCACATGTTTACCCAGCAATCTAGAAATCCTTGACTTGCAGAAAAATAACATTTATACTGTTCCAAAAGTATTGAAGGACTTGAACAATTTGAAAGAATTATACCTTGGTGCTAATAAGTTAGCTAATCCACCTGACTGCAGCAAATTTAGAAATCTTGAGATTTTGTTTGTCGAGGCGAACTCATTTCATGAACCTTCAAGCATTTTTCTTCAAAGTTGCCAAAGACTGACTGTGCTGAATGCTGCCTCCAATCCATTTACATGTACCTGTAATTTAAGAGACTTTAGCACAATGAATAAAAACACCCAAATAGAGATGATAGGGTGGCCAAAGTCCTATCGTTGTGCCTATCCAGATATCCTTAAAGGAACATTGCTGAAGGATTTCCATTTATCCGAAGTGACATGCAGTACAACCCTCTTATTGGTAATTGTACTTGGTACTATGTTTGTATTAGCAATTCTAATTGGGTTAATGTGCCATTTTTTGGACTTGCCTTGGTACTTGAGAATGATATGGCAATGGACCCAGATGAAACAAAGAACAATGAAGACTGACTCCTACCAGTTATCTGAAAATTTGGTCTACCATGCTTTTGTGTCCTACAACCAACGTGACTACAGTTGGGTGAAGGAACAGCTACTATCAAACCTAGAAGAGAGGAATTTACGAATCTGTCATCATGAAAGAGACTTTATTCCAGGCAAAGGTATTATTGAAAACATAATTAACTGTATAGAGAAAAGTTACAAATCGATTTTTGTTTTATCGCCTAATTTCATTCAGAGTGAATGGTGTCACTATGAGCTTTACTTTGCACAGCACCAAGTGTTAAGTGAACAGACTGAGAACTTGATTCTAATTGTCTTGGAGCCAATCCCTCAGTACCTAATTCCATCAAAATATTATAAACTTAAGTCACTTATGGCAAAGAAGACCTACTTAGAGTGGCCTAATGACAAAAACAAACAGAGACTATTTTGGGCCAATCTCCAAGCAGCCATAGGAATAAGTCTGACTGCTCCATGAGAGGATGTTATTTCTGTACACAGTGATTAATTGTATTCTGAGTTGCATCACTTCAATCTTCATAGTATACATATGTTCTATCAGTGTGTTCACTTTATAAGATTATAACGTTTTGGATTATACTAAATTAGAATGTTTATTTTAGAAAAAGCCTCATTCAATAGAACATTGGCTGAAAGCACAAATAAAGTTAGGTAATTGGTAACATGTAAATCTGAGCAAGGGTTTAAATAGAATGTGGGAGAAAAGCTGGTTGGGTTAATCAGTACCTTAAGTATCTGGTTGGCATCCTTTCCTCTCTCAGATGATTGGAATACGGCCTCAGAACTTAGGTGAGGACAGATGAGATTACCTATTGCACTTCTTTTGATGGCTGAAAAAGATTCGAGAAGGGTAAAGCCTGTTACAAGTGCCACATTGTAGTTGCGCTTTGCTGAAGTGTGGGATAATCTCTGCTGTACCTGAAATGGGGTCTTTAAATAATAATAGGGAACTGACTATGCCTGAGACCTAGCAGATTTCTCACTGACAACAGTAGCAACAACTTGTATTTATATAACATTTTTAATGTAGTAGACACCCCAAATGCTTGATAGGAATATTGGAAAGGAACATTAGATTCTCAACCACATTTTAGGACAAATGGGCAAAAAAAAAAGTCAAAAAGGAGTATCTTAAAGGAAGAAAGTGAGGTAGAGGATAGATAGGTTAGGGAAGTAATTCCACATGTTAGGATTAAGGCATAACCATCGAGTGTAGGGTAATTGACATTGGGATAAAACAAACAACTGCAGATGCTAGAGATCCGAAACAAATACAAAAATTGAATGAACAGTCACCAGACTCAAAATGTTAGCTTTGCTTCCTCCCCAAAGATGCTGCCTAATCTGCTAAGTTTTGCCAGCAATTTCTGTTTTTGTAATTAAAATTGGGGGATCTCAAAGAATTGGATGTGGATGAGAGCAGATATCTCAAAACGATGTGATGTTGGAGGAGTTTACAGAGATAGGGAAAGCTGAGGGCACAGCAAGTTTTGAAAATGAGGAAGGAAGCTTTAAAATCAAGTCATTGCACATGAGAGGTTGGAAGCAAGTTTTAATTACTTAAATAAGACACAATATATCCCATAGGAAGCAAGTTCATTTATCAACAAGATGCAGAGGCCCGTGATATTTCATGGAAAGAGGTTATAGAGATGTACAGCATGGAAACAGATCCTTCTGTCCAACCCGTCCATGCCAACCAGATATCCCAACACAATCTTGTCTCACCTGCCAGCACCCGACCCATATCCCTCCAAACCCTTCCTATTCATATACCCATCCAAATGCCTCTTAAATGTTGCAATTGTACCTGCCTCCACCACTTTCTCTGGCAGCTCATTCCATACATGTACCACCCGTGAGTGAAAAGGTTGCCCCTCAGGTCTCTTTTACCTCTTTCTCCTCTCACCCTAAACCTCTGCCCTCTAGTTCTGGACTCCCTAACAGCAGGGAAAAGACTGTTTATTTATCCTCTCCATGCCCCTCATGATTTTGTAAACCTCTGTAAGGTCACCCCTCAGCCTCCGATGCTCCAGGGAAAACAGCCCCAGCCTGTTCAGCCTCTCCTTATAGCTCAAATTGTCCAACATCCTTGTAAATCTTTTCTGAACCCTTTCAAGTTTCACAACATCTTTCCGATAGAAAGGAGACCGGAATTGCATGCAATATTCCAACAGTGGCCCAACCAATGTCCTGTACAACCGCAACATGACCTCCCAACTCCTGTACTCAATACTCTGACCAATAAAGGAAAGCATACCAAATGCCTTCTTCACTATCCTATTTACTTGCGATTCCACTTTCAAGGATCTATGAATCTGCAGTCCAAGGTGTTTTTGTTCAGCTACACTCCCTAGGACCTTACCATTAAGTGTATAAGTCCTGCTAAGATTTGCTTTCCCAAAATGCATTTATCTGAATTAAACTCCATCTGCCACATCTCTGCCCATTGGCCCATCTGGTCAAGATCCTATTGTAATCTGAGGTAACCTTCTTCGCTGCCCACTATACCTCCAATTTTGGTGTGGCATCTGCAAACTTGCTAACTGTACCTCTTATGCTCACATCCAAATCATTTATGTAAATGACGAAAAAGTAGAGGACCCAGCACTAATCCTTGTGGCACTCCACTGGTCACAGGCCTCCAGTCTGAAAAACAACCCTCCATCACCACCCTCTGTCTTCTACCTTTGAGCCAGTTCTGTATCCAAATGGCTAGTTCTCCCTGTATTCAGTGAGATCTAACCTTGCCAATTAATCTCTCATGGGAAACCTTGTCAAACGCCTTACTGAAATCCATATAGTTCACATCTAACACTCTGCCCTCATCAATCCTCTTTGTTACTTCCTCAAAAAACTCAATCAAGTTTGTGAGACATGATTTCCCATGCACAAAGCCATGTTGACTATCCCTAATCAGTCCTTGTCTTTCCAAATACATGAACATCCTGTCTCTCAGGATTCTTTCCAACAACGTGCCCACTATCGACATCAGGCTCACTGGTCTATAATTCCCTGGCTTGTCCTTACTACCCTTCTTAAACAGTGACACCACGTTTGCCAACCTCCAGTCTTCCGGCACCTCACCTGTGACTATCAATGATACAAATATCTCAGCAAGAGGCCAGCAATCATTTCTCTAGCTTCCCACAGAGTTCTCTGGTACACCTGATCAGGTCCTGCGGATTTATCCACCTTTATGTGTTTCAAGACATCCAGCACTTCCTCCTCTGTAATTTGGACATTTTGCAAGGCGTCACCATCTATTTCTCTACTTTCTATATCTTCCATATCTTTTTTCCACAGTAAATAATACAACCTCAATAAGGTGATCATCCCTTTCTTATTTCTCAGTTCCACCCAAATAACTTCCCTGGATGTATTTCCAGGAATATCCTCCCTCAACACAGCTGTAATGCTATCCCTTATTAAAAACACCTCTCCCCTCCTCTCTTGCATCCCTTTCTATCCTTCTTATAGTATTTGTATCCTGGAACATCAAACTGCCAGTCCTACTCATCCCTGAGCTATCTTTTTGTAATTGCTATGATATCCTAGTCCCAAGTTCCTAACCATGCCCTGAGGTCATCTGCCTTCCCTGTTAGAACCCACTCTACTCACTACTGCAGACTTTCTGTAGGTCACATTTAAAACAACAATGCATTTATCTGCTTCTGTGCTGTGAACTTCACCCAAACAGTTCCTCCAAGATCAGTTGTGAATTTCACTGTATGTTAATTTTCCCAGATGCACTCCAATGTCCAGCGATACATGAATTCAAACAGCAAAGGCAGTGTCAGTTTCTTTCTTTCTCTCTCTCCTGCATTGACTCCACCATGTGCTTCCATTGTCTTTTCTTCTCCCTTTTAAAACTGCTGTTGTTTTGACTTGTTTTTCCAAAGTTACAAAACAGTGCAACAGCATATAAAACAGTAATTGCTGCTCCTGGAATTTGGGGAAATCACCTCCAACACCTAAAATACCTCAAAAAAAGGAGCAGCTGTTACAGTCAAAAATGTTTCCCGTCCTCCATCTTGGATTACCTAGAATCCTTTTTTTTGGGAGAACTTGTTGGGCCGAAGGGCCTGTTTCCACACTGTAAATAATCTAATCTAATCTAAAAAAAACTAAATACAGGGAGAACTAGCTATTTGGATACAGAACTGGCTCAAAGGTAGAAGACAGAGCGTGGTGATGGAGGGTTGTTTTTCAGTTTCCTAATATATGAATGATTGAGACCAGAAGCATAATGATCGGGTTTTCAAACTGGAACAAACTGGCATGCACCAAATGCCCGAAGTGCAATGAGATGATTAATTTCTGTTTACAAGAATGAGAAAAGTTTCTAATCAAATGCACTGATATATACTATAGAAAAATGTTTCTCTTTGGAGAAGCTAACTGAAATAATCAGAATATAGTCAAACACAATTGTACAAACATAGATAAAGCAAAAAGAACTAGAATTCCTTTAGAGTTAACCATGAAAGTGGAATCAGAGAGAAAGAGGAAAAAAGAATGTGACAAGAATTGATCAGGATGCATGTGTGACAGGGAAAACTTGTAAATCCAAGATTTTTTGGCAATAAGATACACAATAACTTTATTTATAATGAATTAAGATTTTGTCACTGTTATGATGTTTAATATTGACCAAATTAAGCTTAGTTATGATGTACGTATGGCTTAGAGAAGCCCATAAATATCAAAAAGGGAGAGAGAGAGCCTGGTTAGAGGAGAGCTCCACCAAATATGAAGTTTCAAGAATTGAAAGAATGATTAATAAACTGAGAAAACCCCTGGGGCAAAACATATATATGATATGTGTTATTCGGATGTAATATTGGCTATTGTTGATTCAGGCAAGGCTAGAGAGTAAAGTGAAGTGCAACGTGAAAAATGACCTAATGTGGATCAACTCAAGTTCAAAAGGAACAAATGTTAGATTATTTTATGAATTAGGCAAATCTAAGGAAATAAAGTGTTGCATCTCCATATTCTCCAGCATATTAACCAGATACCAAATGTGAGGAAAGAGTTTGGACTGCTGGGCAAACTCTGCCAAGTATGTTCACATGCTACGTGTCCAATGCATCTCCTCTCCCACCCCCCATTGTGCAATATTGTGAAAATAGTGAGGTTATCAGCTCGTGGAACCATGTCTTGAGCCTCTTTCTTTGACCAATAAGTCTTGACATGGGACTTGAAACCAGAGATAGGGGACCTCCTGATGAAACAATGGGCAGATGCACTTTGTCCCTATGTGTAAACAAATCAGACAGTTTTGAACCTAAAAGTCACAATTCTGCAATTTCAAAGCAATGGTTACACCCAGGTCAAGAGAATTTAGTACCTAGATAAGGACTACAATTTCTAAGGTGTCTAGATAACTCAACATGTACGGTAACTTAATATTGGTTTTGAAAGACAGCTATGATATCAGTACTTGAAGGCCATATTGAAACCTATACGCTGACAAATGTTGGCCTTTGCATTCCTGAGTATAAAGACCAAGTTTGTGAGATAGAGGTAAGATATTGAGATGATTAAGATGCGATATAAACAGTTCATCTTGAGCTGTCAACTCTCAAAATGGTCAAAAGTCAGCATCAGTGTGGGCACCTTATCTGAAACCAAGGAACCAGGTTGGATCATTGTCATTTTCTTGCTTACTGCTTAGTGAAATTTGAAAGATCATGTTAAGAAACATTGTTGAGCCATTATTTGTTAAAACCTATTGTTAAATAAACTGCTTTGTCTGAATTTTGCCTGTGTTGTTGTTCGAGGATCAACAAGCTTTTGTTAAGGCAATATTATGGAAATCCATTTTCATAACCCATTACTTTCTATGAGAAGTAAAATATGTGAAATTAATGATTTAAGCGGGAATGATGTTCAGATAAAGTGTAACATCATTATTAAATCGAAAACTGCAATTAAATCATGTGAGAATTATTTCAGAGGAATCAACTGATGGTTAAATCTTTTCTATCAAAGATTGGATAATAGATGAGAAGTTAACCTTTAACTCAACTTCTACATCAAGCAATAAAATTCAGAAAGCTGAAATCCAATTTTGATCATCAAAGTCAATGCAGAACTGCAATCGAACATAATCCATGCCATCAGTTTAACCACTAGGAATCAGGAACATACTCATCACTGGTCTTCACAGGATCATGGTTAGATACTTTGTATTGGATTGGTCGATATATCTTTGACTCCAAAGACAATTGTCTAAACTGTGCAATCACATCCTCAGAACCACATGAGATTGGTTGCAATCTATCTGGTGTCTCAGATCAAGCTCAATTTTAAATGCATTTTCCCCTCCACATCATCCATGAGAGGAATAGGAACAGCAATTATAGACCATGAAAGTATTGTCCTCAAATAGAAAAAGGTAAAATTAAAAAATAAATCTGGCCATGATTTCACCTTCTAGCCACCAATGGTCTATACATTATCACTATTGTTATGACACATGGTAAATTCTCCTGTTTAATTTAAAACTAGTGACACAGAAAAGATTTATCCCGTGCAGTAATTTGTGAAAATTTGATAGGCCAAGACCTAGTTAAATTAACAACTTTATTTCTTAAAGTATAACAGAGAATAATTAATTAATAGCTATTTACAACTCATTCCTCTAACCTATCTTTTGCCTTCCCTTCAATAATACTAATCCGATAAAACTCCCAATTACGATTTACAAAATAAAACTTGCCTCAAAATCAGGTAGCTTTCAGTTCTTCTCTGTATTTCGGTCTTTTTTCTTGGGGATTCTGCTTCACAGGTTACTGATCAATAAAGGTACCTTCAAGAGAGCAATTTTTTGGGCAGTCTTTTCACATGCTGATGGCTCGGCAGTTCTCCTCCAAATTGTTCAATTTTTCCAGGTCTTATACCCTAAAAGATCGAATTATGTCATTGGCTTTTAAAATTCAATATACCAAATCTAAGCTGGTATTTGTTTTGGGGTATATTTAAATTGATTGGCCTAATTCAAATCTATTTTTGTTTCCCAGCAACTAACTACCAGTAGCTAGACCACATGTTTATATTATATCTTATTGAGAAAACAATTGGTGTTGTCACTGCTAATTTTCACCTATCTTAATGGTACAGTACACCCACATCTTCATAACACTATGGTGTGTCTGAATGTTTTTGAGAGACTTTTCAGGATAATGGATAAATGTCATTTCTCTACTCGTAGATTTCTTGGCAATTTCATGAAGTGTGACTAACATGCGATATACCCCCAAGAGACAATCCAGTACTGGTTAGTGAGACATTTAGAGTGGAATCTTTCCAGACACTGAACAATATGCGCACTGGTGAAAAAAAATTGGGAAAATCATGTGAAATGGTCAGCAAAGAGCTTCTTGACATTGAGAGCAAAAGGGCCTTATTTTCCAAAAAAGTATTAAACACTGAAATAAGATTCTCACTAATGAGTGGTGAGAGGGCTATCTGCAACATAATTTCTCCTAATAGAGTGATAGGGATATACAGCACAGAAACAAACCCTTCTGTCAAACTCTTACAGGTCAACCAGATATTCTGCATTAATTTTAGAATCCCTGCAGTGTGGAAACAGGCCATTTGACCCAACAAGTCCACACCGACCCTCCAAGACCTATTCCCCTACACTGTGGTTAGCACTGCTGCCTCACAGCGCCAGGGACCTGGGTTCAATTCCCGCCTCAGGCGACTGACTGTGTGGAGTTTGCAGTTTCCTCCCACAGTCCAAAGATGTGCGGGTCAGGTGAATTGGCCATGCTAAATTGCCCATAGTGTTAGGTAAGGGGTATATGTAGGGGTATGGGTGGGTTGTGCTTCGGCGGGTCGGTGTGGACTTGTTGGGCCGAAGGGCCTGTTTCCACACTGTAAGTAATCTAAAAAAAAACTATTACTCTACAGTTACCCTTGACTCATGCACCTAATCTAGGCATCCTAACGCTATAGGCAATTTAGCATGGCCAGTCCGCCTAACCTACACATCTTTGGATCGTGGGAGGAAACCCACACAGACGCAGAGAGAATGTGCAAACTTCACACAGGCAGTGGGCCAAGGTTGGAATCAAACCCAGGTTCCTGGTGCTGTGTGGTAGCAGTGCTAGCCATTGAGCCACTGTGATGCCAATCTAGTCTCATTTACTAGCATTTGACCCATATCCCTCTAATCCCAACCCATTTATATACCCATTCGGGTGCCTTTCAAATGTTGTAATTGTACCAGACTCCACTAGTTCTTCTGGGAGTTCATTCTATATATGCTCCACCCTCTGCATGAAAAAAATTCCCCTTGGGTCCCTTTTAAATCTTTCTCCTCTTGCCTTAAATGTATTCCCTCTAATTTCAGACTACCCTATCCTGTGGAAAATACCTTGACAATTCACCCTATCTATGCCCCTCATGATTTTATAAACTTTTCTAAGGTCACCCCTCAGCCTCGTACGCTCCAGGGAAAGTAGCCCCAGCCCATTCAGCCCCTCCTTGTAGCTCAAACCCTCCAACCCTGACAGCATCCTTGTAAATCTTTTCTGAACCCTTTCAAGTTTCATCATACCTTTCCTATAGTAGGAAGACCAAAATTGAACGCAATATTCCAAAAGTGGCTGAGAATCCCCTGTTCAGCCGCAACATGATCTCCCAACTCCTATATAAAAAAAACAGGACATACTATTCACTAGGTAGGTGCCTTAACCAACTAAGCTATGGCACTACAGTTGAGAAAAGCTGTCCAAATGTCAGAGACATATAAAGAACCTACTCCTGTAGACAATGGAAGTTTATGTCAAGGAGAATCTCCAGGCGGTGAAGAGTCAGCAAACCTTGCTCTTTGCCTCAGAGGCCTCCAAAAAGGACCAGGGTCTACATCGTGGAGCAGGATAAGACATGTTCACATTTCTTCTTAGCTGCAAATGTGTTGCTGGTCAAAGCACAGCAGGTCAGGCAGCATCTCAGAAATAGAGAATTCGACGTTTCGAGCATAAGCCCTTCATCTTTTTACTCGAAGATTTTTACACATTTCTTCTTACAAAAGCTGCACAGATGGAGCTCTGTGATCAGCAGCCTGACAAACAGGATGACTCAGTAACATCATCTCAGTCTGACATCCTGAGGATCAGCCAATCCTTTAATGCTGGACTGTACAACAGGAAGCCACAGACAGTTTCCCAGTTGTTCCTGTCCTCTATCATGGCGGTCTTAGATGATATACCTGGGAGAGACTGGACCATCTATTATCTCTCAATGAGATACCCAGCACCCATGGGCCTTCAAGTCCTCTAAGAAGGATAAAACTCCTGGAAGTGATGACTTATTGGATGAATTGCATTCAGCTCTGTGGGACTTAATTGGCCTGGAACTGCTGGAAGTGTATGACAGTATGCGTTTGCCCAGAACCAAGTGAGAATCCATGATGAAATCTTATTATTACCCTCATCCACAAGCAGGAGAGGGAGAAGGGGGAAATTAGAAATTGGTGATCAATTTCACTGTTGAATGTATATTAACAAAATCCTGCCTACGGTCATCCCCATTCGGGTCAGGTCTGTGATAAGATTCATCCCAAACAAACCTGTGCTGTACCAGGCAGGAATATATCAGGGAGCTTTGCATTCCTCGGGGATATGGTTGCCCATATACAGCTGTGGCTGCATCAGGGTGCGCGTAGACCTTCAGTATGCAAATGCCAAGTGTCACTACATACTGAGTTTCTACCTCTCCCCAGCATTATGAAGGATGGGTCTGGCCTCACTGCTGCAGGATGCTCCAAGTAGTTGGACTGTTCCATTTCAGCAGTCCCTCATAGAAAAATTTGCAAAAGGCTATACCTTTGACCACAAGTCCATCTGGCAGTGGTCAGCACAGTGTCCTCGAAACCCTCCAGGAGAGGGAGAGGCTGGATCCTGTCATGTGGTTCCCTGAGCAGACTGTCAAAAGTCATTTGGCAGAATGCCTCATCATCAGAACTTTCCAACGAGCATCAACACGTAGCTTGGCTGGTAGTGAGAGAGCACTGCCCATCAGATTTTTCACGTATGACCAGTCTGTCTGCGTCACCACTCACTACCATCGAAGCATTTGTAGAGTGATGAGACTGTCACACATCTCCATCTGGAATGTGCCTTTGCAAACTAGGTCTGGAGAGAGTTTTTATTGGGATTCATCCTGATCAGCTGCATGATGCAGGACTCTGTGCTCCACAGGCTGTTCCCTGGGACGCTCACCGAGAACAAACATCGACTGTGCCTGTTGGATCATCTACTCAGTGAAAGATGCTCTTTGGTATGCTCGAAACATGTTGGTCTTCCAGTGCAAAGAGTTAACCTCAATTAAGTTTTGCAGACAGGCACATTACGAGGTCCAAGACTATGTGGTTAGAGACCATTAAAGCTTAGGGAGCTGCCACTAAGATGCACTGTCTGAGGTCTTTCCGTCAAAGTATAACAGGGTCTGTTCAGTTCTCAAACCTTTCATTACCTCAAAATATAAATACTTTCTTCCTGCATGAGTTAACAATGCCCTTGCTGTTTGCAATTGCATAATAGTTTGGTGGGATGTAAAATTCCAATATATTGTTTGGGTTTCTTTTTCCTCATTGGAAAGATCATATAGTACAGAATGAGAAACCTTTTATATGTACTTACAGATTTTTTTTAAGAATAAAATATATTTTTGCAATAAAAAATAATAAATTAAAGAGGTGGACAGGTTGCTCTATGACACAGTGCAATGCCAATCTCTCACCTGCATCGTGTGCCAGTAGAATACATGGCAAACATGCATGTGCATCAACTAAATAGTCAGGTCTCAAACTCTAAGCGAATAGTACTCAAAAAAATCATCAGGGAGTACCAGCACAATAAGTCAAAAGCATCCATTGATATTGGTCCAGGGCGTTTGGACATAATCAGTCAGCCATGGACAATTGTTTAAGGTTCAGATTCTACCAAAACCTGCTTTAATGATTTGCATTTAATTTTAGATAGCTAAATTTGCAGACTTTAATCCACCATTATGGGTATCTAAATTTGGTTCTGTAAATTTGCTATTAAAGATAACCACATACTTCAGCAGAACCTTTGACCACAGGCCAAAGATTGATTCAAACTTGTTTACTTTATTATCTCACCTGATTCACCTACAATACCTCAGTCGGGTCATGAATAATGATAAGGGCATCTTTGGTACTTTTCTTAAAAGTAATGTTTATTGAGTTTTTACACTGATGATGATGCTTTATAAGTGTTGTACGATTGTAATTTGACAATAAACCACTTTGCTTTTAAAAGTGGTCTAAGTTTTCTTTACAAGCTACTATCATGTCCTCAATCACATTTTGATTTGAAGAAAATAATTCATATATTAGTGATATTGTAATTACAACCAGTTGAGAAACGCATTACATTTATACGAAACAAAGTCCAGGTCTTTATTTAAACTGCACATTGGTTGCGTACCTAATATTTTGATGCACAGTAGAAGATGTAGTGATTCAGGAAGCAAGCAACAAGCAATTACCAATCAAGCAAATGGGTTTTGTAGATGCCCACTTCAAATGAAATCATAAATAAATGATACAAAAATCTTTTTGATGGCTTCATGAGTTTGTCTGGTCTGCTAAGTCTTAAAGTTCCCAGATTTGCTTCTTAATTTATGTTTAGATAATTGGTGTCAGCCTCAGCCAGAGGAGAGATCCTCATGGCCTTACCACTTGGGGAAAGACATTCACCTGTTTCTGTTGTCCTTCCTGGGGATGGATGAGTATGCATCCAAATGTGTGCATCTGTGTTCTTGTGGTCTTCTAAATTTACCATTAGACTCAAATGAGGGCTAGATGCCTGCACTTTATGGCAAAACAGTAACTTATAGAGGCATGGAGGTCTACAGCATAGAAAAAGGCCCTGTGACCCATTGAATCTGTACACTGGTCAAAATTTTTAAAATTTAATGTATTTTAATTTTATATTTTTAAAAATTGAATGTATTTTAATCCAATTTTTTCAGCACTTGACCCACAGCCATATGTACCTTGGCATCACAAGTGACAATCTATAATGTTACAAGGGTTTCTGCCTCTGCCACCCTTTACAGGTGGTGAGTTCCAGATTCTCACCACCTGCTGGGTAAAAAGAAGTGTTTCCTCACATCCTCTCTAATCTCTTGCCTCTTATTGTAAATAAATGCCCCGGTCATCAATTATGGGTATATGAAGTTCCTTACTGTCTACCCTGTCTATGCCCCTCATAATTTGTTTGCATCTCACTTATGTCGCTTCTCAGTCTCCTCTGCTCCAAGGTAAACAACCGCAATCTATCCAATCCCTCTTCATCATTAAAGCTCTCCAGTTCGGCAACAGCCCATGGTAAATCTCCTCCTCGTTCTCTATAGTGCAATTACATCCCTCCTATAAAGTGGATTCCAGAACTGCACACAATACTCTAGCTGTGGCCGAATGAACGTTTTACACAGTTCCAACATAACTTCCATGCTCTTAATCTCTATGCCGCAGCTGATAAAGGGCACGTATCCCTTCTCCATTTTTAACCACTTAATCTATCTGTCCCACTACCTTAAGGGACTGGTGAGTATGCATACTAAGGCCCCCTTGTTCCTTGGTGCTTCCCAGATTCTACTGTTCATCGTGCATTCCCTTGCCTTGTTTGTCCTGCCCAAGTGCATCCTGGATTGAATTCCATTATCCGCTGGTCAGCCCATTTGATCCTGTTTATATCCTCCCATTATCTAAGGCTGTCCTCCTCTCTATTTACCATCCATAGTGACTTTTCTTAAAGTGGCCAGAGGGAGGGCTGGCCCTCCAATTGTGGATGCTAATGACTTGAGCCATTAGTAGCTAAATTAGGGAGCGAATACAGCAACATGGATGTTCCACCTTTTGTAAAATTTAGTATAAAATGTCCTTTGTAACCAGATCTCCAGAATGGAGTGTAACCAGAGGAGGGACCTTGCCCATACAGTCTAAGGCTGCAGCTGAATGCTTCTTAGTCAGCTAGTCTGCCACTGGGCTGCCTCCAAAGACTTACACTGCCCCCTTTAACCGTGAGGTCCTGGAAACCAACAGTGAAGTGCCAGTCAGTTTCTGACAATAGACCTGAGTAGGTTGAGCACTGTATTAGCTGCCCATCAGTAGCTCTGTGACCAACTCCTCCATAAGTGCCTCTGGGAAAATGACTCGATGGGGTGGACCCAGGGAATTAGTACGCAGAGCAGTCGTACAGAATTCTGATGCCCTCATCCTTGTCCGTGGCAGGGGCTAAACATCCAGCATCAAAGTTTGTGATTTTTCCCAAGTGGAAAAAAAACTTGTTAGAAAAGTTTGGATTCAAAAAAGTGAATTGTTGGGTGAAACTCTGGAGGAGCCAGCAGCTTAGCACATTCAAGAGAGGAAAAGGGGGCAAAAATAACTCAAAAATGATGAAAGGACAGCAATGGATTAGTGGTCACTTATCAGTGAAATTGACTTACTCCATTTTTTAAAATCAGAAGTACAGTTGCTAGCCTTTGTTCTGTTTAGATCGTGTACACTGTTCGCCACTAGAGGGAAATCTAGCTATGCAAGATCAATGTAAGATCACTGAGGTTTCGCCTTTCTGTTCTCACGTAAATTGTTAAATTGTAGCTTCACGTAGCAGATAAATCAATTTTGTGTGTTTATAATTCATTGTTACTGATTAGAAAATATGTAGCGATGTGGATCTTGTGCGAGAAAATGTTAAGGAAATAAACAGCTGCAAAAAGTATTGAATAATTTGTCCAAAAGGTAATTCACAAGAACACATTAGAATCTGCAAATACAGGGAATTATTTTAAGAGTTTCTGATGCCAAAACATACAGTGGACCATTCAGTTCCTGATCTCATTATAACCTTGTTTCAGACATTGACAAAAGAGTTGAACTCCAGAGGTTAGATGAGAATCATTGCCCTTGACATTGAGACAATATTTGACTGAGTGGCAACAAGGAACTCCAGCAAAAATGATTTCTGTGGAAATCAGGGGAAATAACTATACTGGTTAGAGCCAAGCCTAGAACAGAAGAATATAGTTGTAGATGTGAGAAACCTGAACAACATCCAGGCTTGTGGTGATAATTGGAAAGCTGCAGTCATGCCACATAAATGCCAGTCAATGACTATTACAAACAAGATATAATCTAACCATTGTTCCTTGATGTTCAACAGTATTACACTTACTAAACCCTCCATTATCAAGAGCCTGAGAATGATATTGACTGGAAACATAACTGGGCCAACCATATAAATACTGTAGCTATAAAGGTGGATCAGAGTTACGAAATTCCATGGCATGGAACACACCTTTTGAGCATGTCCAGCATTCACAAAGCACAGGTCGGAAGTATATTGAAATATCCTACTTGTCTGCATTCAACAATACTGGAGAAACTCCACTCCATCTAGTACCTTGGCAAACATCACATTCACCACCTTCAAGATTCATTTCCCTCACTGTTGATGCGTACTGAGAGAGTGTGTGCCATTACAAGTTTCAGTGCTTTGACAGTGCTTCCAAATCTTCCAAGCCCCACATTCTCCTGATTTGGGATTTCAGTTTCTTCATTCTCATAGATTCAATGTCAAAAAGAATTAATAAACACTAAAGCAGACCAGGTAGCATTGTGGAGAGAGGGTGAAGTCTGGCAATCAGTCAGATACTGACTTGGTGGGTTGCCTGCAGCTTTTAAAATTGCTTGGCAGTGAAATGTCAGGGAGCCTTCTTGACATGGTCCTTGGATGATGTCTCCATTCCCAGTGGCCATGGGACTTTTAAAGTTTAACTAATTGACACTGTTCCTCTTTTCTAATGGTCCACATGATCTGTGGAGTATTTCCATCTCCAAGCCCCATCCTGCTTCACCCTGCTCCCATTTATCTCTCCACCCTGGAGGCTCCCTGCCTTTAGTCCTGATGAAGGGCTTTTGCCCGAAACGCCGACGTTCCTGCTCCTCAGATACTGCCTGACCTGCTGTGTTTTTCCAGCACCACTCAAATCTAGACTCTATTTCCATCATTGCCTATCTTAATATCAATTTTCCATCATCTAAATATTTTGCTTTTGCTTAATGTAAAATAAGATATTGGTTTCCTTTGACTGATAGGCGGAGTATAAAACAATGTTGTTGTGTTGTTTTATAAAGAGCTCATCTGATCCTGTGTGGGGTTCTAGTCATCTAATTGAGAAGTTATTATTAATCCTGGCAGAGTTTCGAGCTGAACCAGAGAGACAATTCAATATGTTATGAATGCTATGAGTGGGAAATGGTTACAGATTTTACATTTTGGAAAAAACTGAATCTTTGCAATTGTTTAATTGAAGTTGGATACCTGTCGTGACTGCCTCAAATATCAGGATTTGGAGATGCCGGTGTTAGACTGGGGTGTACAAAGTTAAAAATCACACAACACCTCCACAATCACCTGATGAAGGAGCGTCACTCCGAAAGCTATTGTGCTTCCAATTAAACCTGTTGGACTATAACCTGGTGTTGTGTGATTTTCAAATATCAGGTAATACATTTTAAAAACAGAAAGGTTCAAATTAAGAAGGGACACTAGCTAATGATACAGTTGTGTAATAATTTTTAACTCATATGGGGACAGGAACTAATATCAACATTCAGATAATTCAGTCTATAAGAAAGCAGTTGGCTCTAGCTACCTTCTAAACTCAGGCATTTTTACAACTCCAGCTTAACAAAACCTGGTGCTGGTACTCTTCCTAATGTATGCGTGTGTGCGACTGTTCTCTTTCTTTCCTCCAGTCTCCCTCTTTCCTCTTTGTCTGGCCTCTATCACTATTGTGTGTTGCTTGTCTGAGGGTGCAGTGACTGCTCGATCTTTGTCAGTTTTATGAGTCTGTAGTGAGTCACACCCATTTATGAGTGCACACAAATATATCAGTATGTTCATAACAACAAGCAAGTTGAAGAGCAGTAATTACTGCAAGGAAGAGGAAAGGAGAAAAGCATAATGTTGGCCATATTTGGGTGGGGCAATTTTGACTGATACTGGAAAATAGGTTATTGAATAGTGAGCTTTTAAAAGAAATGAAAACTTGAGTTTCTTCCTCAAAACAAAGCACAAGTGAGTGAATATTTTTCCTTTTCTGTTTTAGCTTTTACACAATTTCTTTTTAATTTTAGAAGTCATAAATTATAACAAAATAAATTAGTGTAGACTTTCAGATTGGTTACATCTGATGTAATCATATAAACACTTCTGGGAATTACTTATAATTTTATACTACAGATGAAGACACTCGTATTAAACTAGTACTGTGAAAATAGTGAAATAATGTTCTCTAAACCCTTTCTGTTCTTGATTCTGGTCAAATGCATTGTTCTGACCACAATATTTTTTGCACCATGGATTGGTACTTTTCCCTTCTAAGGCATACGAAAACTCTAGTGATAAGTTACTTGTTGCTCTGTTAGCTCCACAATTACTGTGGCTGTTCCAGTTAAATTACTGCTGAGTGGTAATCCCAAGGATCTTGATGATGAGAGATTTAATCATTACAATGCTGTTATTTGTCATGGCAAGTGTTTAGACCCCCGTTGAAGGTGGTCATTGCATGCCTCTTGTGTTATATAAATGTTAATTACCACTTATCAGCCCAAAGCTGAAAGTTGATTTACCCTTACTGCTTGCAGGTACGTACAATATCTACTGTATTGGTAGAGGCAACATTAGCCAGGATGCTATGAGAACCCCTCTTCTCTATCTTCGAGTACAGTTGTGGAATCTTTTATATTCATTTGAAAAGATAGACAGTATTTTGGATTAAAATCTAATCCAATGGTCAGTGATCCTTCAGTACTGTACTGAAACATTAGAACTACACAAGTCTCTAGAGGTTGATTTGAAGTCCGTAGTGATTCTATCACCTCAGATACTTAAAGTCATTCTGAAATCTAAGATTAATGGAATTTCTCTTGTCAATGTAGATTTTAATGTATGTGTCCATCTTAAGTGAGCAATTGACAATAGCAGACTAATATTATTTCTGTTTAAATGCTTATTTCTTTTTTAACCTAAGTTGCTTCCATTTTTATTTCAGTAATTTTATATATATTGTGATCATTTCTTTTAATTCTTTACCAACAATGTCGTATAAAAGGTTTAAGGATCTGAAAGGCATAATGGCAAGCAGTGCATTAACAACCTCAGTCATAGGCCCAGGCTGGGAAGCAGCTTTGGTTTTCAAAGAAGTAAAATCTAACAGTAGAGGAGTCCCTCATAGTCTCAGTAACAATACCTATTATGCCAATGTAATGTGTACCTGGTTACAGTCAGGCAATAAATAACAATAATCTCTACTTGTTAGACTACCAGTGAGACCTACATTCCAAGAGTGAGTGAAAGAAAACCTCAGTGCAGTGATTGTAATGAGGTCAGCCATTGTAGAATATGAGTTCCCTGATTGGGTCTGTTAACCTGGTTCAATCAGGGAGCCCTGGCTGACAGATAAGAACAGGAATATCAGAGGTTCTGATCACTCTGAGGAAGCTGGTTCTGAGGAAGCTGGAGCAATGTCAAGTACTACACGTGTGTAAATATGTGATGACTTGGTGACTGGATACCAGTCTCTGGAGTTATTTTCATAGCAATGAGAGAAAAAAAAGGATCCTGAAGAAATTTGCTCCCAGCAATTGCATTTGAGCTGTAATAAATATTTCTGGCATCATGCGTTATTTGGTATACTTTACTTGTTAGCTCCTGCCATTGAGACTGTGGAAAGAATGCATTATTTTTTCTGTGCAAATGACATTGGGGCAATGAAAAACAATGAGTAATTCTCCTGACACCTTGTGGACCCACAGCTTTTATGGTTATTAATGGTATGGACACTAAAACCAGTCAAGAATTTTGGATTTAGTTAAGGACTATTATGACCCCAAGCCTCCTCTAATTCTGAGATGCTATCAGTTTTACTCACCAGTTCGAGAACCAGGGAAATCCATGTCGAGATTTTTGACTAGGTCAAGATAACTGCCAGAGGCATGGGACTTTTGTTTATCTCTTAATGAGATGCTGAGAGACAGGCTGGTATGTGGGATTAATGATGTAAACATACAAAAGCGTCGATTAGCTGAAGTCCAGCTGGACTTCAAACAGATAATTGTGACAAGTGGAGCATATGAGTTACAGTGTATTCCATATAAGTTAAAAGTCACGCGACACCAGGTTAGATTCCAACAGGCTTATTTGGAAGCACCAGCTTTCGAGTCACTGCTCCTTCATCACTGTGGTTGTGGAGGATAAGATTGTAAGATACAGAATTTATAGCTAAAGTTTACAGTGTGATATAACTGAAATTATATATTGAAAAAGACCTGGATTGTTCGTTAAGTCTCTCATCTTTTAGAATGACCATGTTGGTTTCAGTTCTTTCATATGTCAATCGCAAAGTTTTTTTTAAAAGCTACATTCCCAAGTGAACTTTATGTCAGCCCAGATAATGTATTGAAGGTGTTGGCATCTCTGTGTGGGGCTGTGTGGAGACACACACAGGGAAGCTAACATTTTCAATACATAATCTTGGCCGACATAACACCAATTGTTAGAGTTCATTTGGGAATGTCGCTTTTAAAAAAAATTTAGCGATTTCATATGAAAGAACTGAAACCAACATGGTCATTCTAAAAGATTTGGAAATTCCGGTATTGGACTGGGGTGGACAAAGTTGAAAATCACACAACACCAGGTAATAGTCCAACAGGTTTAATTGCAAAACTAGCTTTCGGAGCACCACTCCTTCATCAGGTGGTTGTGGAGTACACAATTGTAAGACAGAATTTATAGCAAAGTTTACAGTGTGATGTAACTGAAATTATACATTGAAAAATACCTTGATTGTTTGTTAAGTCTCCCATCTGTTAGAATGATCATGATAGTTTCACTTCTTTCATATGAAAATCGCAAAACATTTTTTTAAAAAAGTTACATTCTCAGGTTAACTGTCACAATTGGTGTTAGCGCAGATAGGATGTTGAGATGTTGAAGGTGTTAGCCCCCCTGTGTTCCCTGTCTGTGTCAGAATTAGATTAGACTGATTCTAATCTAAAAAGTGAGTTAACAGAGTCTTACATGGATTCATGCAATTTTTGAGCGTGTGTGTGTGTGTGTGTGTGTGTGTCTGGGGCGGGGGGTTGTGAGTGTCTGTGAGAGAGAGTGTATATGTGTATGTGGGTGTCAAGTGTCTAAGTATGTGAGAGGATGCATGTGTGAGTGTAGGAGTGTGTGTGGCTGTGTTCGTGTCTGTGTATAGGAGTGCCTGTGTGTGTACGTGCATGCGTAGGAGTGTGTGTGGGTGTGTGTACAGTGCAATGGTGGTTACCTATAATGTAACATGAACCCAAGGTCCCAGTTGAGGCCCTCCCTATGGGTACCGAACTTAGCTATCAGCATCTGCTCGGCTCCTATACACGGATACACTTTCCATATGAAAGAAGTGAAATTATTGTGGTCATTCTAACAGATGAGAGACTTAATAAACAATCAAGGTATTTTTCAATGTATAATTTTAGCTACATCACACTGTAAACTTTTGCTATAAATTCTGCGTCTTACAATTGTGCACTCTACAACGACCTGATAAAGACGCAGCACTCTGAAAGCTATTGCTTCCAATTAAACCTGTTGGACTATAACCTGGTGTTGTGTGATTTTTAACATTCCAAAAGATGAAAAACTTGACAAACAATCCATGTCTTTTTCAATATATAATTTCATTTACATCACACTGTAAACTTTTGCTGTCTTACAATCTTATTCTCCATAACCACTTAATGAAGGAGCAGCACTCTGAAAGCTAGTCCTTCCAAATAAACCTGTTGGACCATAATCTGGTGTTGTGTGGTTTTTAACTTTGTACTGCTAGTCCAACATCAGTGTCTCCAAATCATGACTTCCATAGAAGTGGACACTCAAGCCAGACTGATTGAGCTGGGGGAAATCACTTGAGTGAAAGCAATTGCATAACCTCACTCAGGACATATCCTGAATAGAGGGACTCCAGGTCAAAATCCCAAAACAAAGCCTACATGGTTAATAGTTTCTTCAGGATCCAGGCCAGCAAACCATTGTAGTTGCTGCTGGTATGCAGACCCGAGACTGCAAACAAGTCCCAACTAGGTCTGAATTGAGTAAGAGGAGTCATAGGCCAGTATCCAGGAGGGTGCACATCCTGGAAAGCCAACATACATCTGCCTTGGTTCAGTTAAATTCCTTAGCAATATCCAAATCAGAACCAATCAAAATAACTGTTTGGTTAAATGGTCACCCAGTTCTAATGGATGATATTGATGCAGCTTTATCAGTGATTGCAGAAACAGTCTTTGACAAAATTCGCTCTAGATTCCAACCCTTAAGTTTGTGTAAGACCTTGGCTAGACTGAGAACGTATACCATAGAACCATTACAAATTAAGGGTACAACTTTGGTCTCGGTCTTGTTATGAGAAGCTGGTTCAGTTATCACTGATTGTAGTAAAAGGCTTAGGCCCATGCCTAATGGGGTGAAATTGGTTGAGAAAGATTTACTGTGGTTTGGCTCAACATGTTTTCATTAGAAGATGGCTGCCTGATTGAAGTTTTAATTAAATATTGGACGTTTTTCAGGAAGGTCTAGGGACCATCAAAGGAGTCAAGGTCACCTTATGTGTTGACCAGGAAGCAATTCCAAGATTCTGCAAGGCCTGCCCAGTGCCATTTACCTTAAGTGCAAAAGTAGAGGCAGAAATCAGGAGATTGGAAAGCAAAGGAATCATCAAACCAGTACAGTTTGCGAAATGGTCATACTGATTATGAAGCCTGATGGGTCGACTCACCTTTATGGGGACTTTGGATAAACGGTAAACCACTTCTTGCAACTGGATAAATATCCAGTCCCTTTCAAACAAGACTTATACACAAAGCTGGGCTGGGCTGGGCAGGCTATACTTCACAAAACTGGACATGAATTATGCTTATTTGCGATTGCAGTTAGGTGAAGACTTCCAGAAGTGTGCTCCAATTAATACCCCTTAAGGTTTGCATCTATATACCAGATTGCCATTTGGGGTGTCATCAGTCTGTGCCATTTTTCAGTGGACAATGGAGAACATTTTACAAGGTCTATCCCAGGATGCCATTTATCTGGATGACAAGGAAATAACAGGGAAGATCAATGAGGAGCACGTAGAGTACTTGGACATAGATCTCAGACATTTTCCAAGGTGGGCGTATGCCTTAGAAGGGAAAAGTGTGTGTTCCAGGCAGTCTAAGTAACCTACCTGGATATAGAGTCAACAGACCAGGTTACATCCGTTGAAAGATAAAGTGAGGGCGATTGTAGATGCTCAGCTCTCACATCTCTACATTAGGTCTTTCCTTGGATTGGTGAATTATTACTGAAAGTTCACATGTAAGTTCCATCCTGGAACCCTTACATCTGCTACTGAAAAGGTGTAAGCCTTGGAACTGCCAAGTCATAGCATTTTAGGGAAGTGAAGAGGCATTATCTCAGGTACCGGCACCCTATGATCCCAAGCGAGATCTGGTGCTGACATGCAATACCACCTTGTACAGTATTGGGGTATTGTTGGCTCACAGATGGCCCAATGGCGGGGAATGCCTAATAGTATATACTTCCCCAACTTTGGCTGCTGCAGGGCAACAGAACAAGTAGATAGAGAAGGAAGGCTAAATGGTGATCTTTGGTATGAGAAAGTTCCACCAATACCTTTACAGATGTAAATTTGTAATAGTACCAGAGCACAAAGCACTAATAGGGCTACTCAAAGGGGACAAGGCAATGCTGCCTATAGCTTCAGGTTGAATTCAGAGATGGGTTCTCATTTTGAGTATGTCAATTACAAGTTGGGAAGCAAAGTAGCAAATGTGAATGCCTTGAGCCATGTCCCACTGGCAGACTGACTGCTGATAGTGCTGCCACTGAAAGAGTCTGAAGTTATATCTGGTGGCCAACATTAGATGCAGACATAGCCAGATTGGAGGTGCAGAGCCCAGCAAGGACAAACATTACTGCCTGCAGCTCCCCAACATTTTTGATAATGGCTGGCAAAACCCTGGACTTGGTTATATATCGACGATGCCAGCCTTTTCATGAGCTCAACATTCTTAGTCATTGTGGACACTCAGTCAAAGTGGTTGGACATTCATAGAGTTCATTTGTCAAACATGATAGAAAAACTGCACACATTGTTATGAGAAGCTGGTTCAGTTATCACTGATTGTAGTAAAAGGCTTAGGCCCATGCCTAATGGGGTGAAATTGGTTGAGAAAGATTTACTGTGGTTTGGCTCAACATGTTTTCATTAGAAGATGGCTGCCTGATTGAAGTTTTAATTAAATATTGGACGTTTTTCAGGAAGGTCTAGGGACCATCAAAGGAGTCAAGGTCACCTTATGTGTTGACCAGGAAGCAATTCCAAGATTCTGCAAGGCCTGCCCAGTGCCATTTACCTTAAGTGCAATACACAGGCTCCTGGAGGTGGTGGTCACAGACAATGGGCCATTATTTATCAGCAGGGAAATTGGGTAATTCCTAAATGGCATTTGGTATATAAGGATAGCTCCACACCATCCATCGTCCAATGGTCTGAAAGAAAGAGCTGTCTAAACTTTGAAGACAGACTTAAAGAAACAGCCTACAGCTTCACTCAATGCCAACTGTCATCATTTCTATTTGATTATTGGACGACCCCTCATGTAGCTACAGGAATAGTTCCAGCAGAGTTGCTAATGGGGAGAAGACCGCACACCAGGTTAAATCTGATCTTCTTGGACCTGGGATGGGGTGAGGGGGTGGGGGGGCGGAGGGTGAAATGGCATCAGGAATCTAATGCTGTACAGAAGACTCCCCTAAGTGAGACTGACAGTTTACTTCAAGGGAAGAAATTTGGTGTTGAAAACATGGGAGTGCCCCACAGAGATAAGAGGCATGGTCAACATGAGGTCAGGTCCCATGACATACAAGGTTCGGGTAGCAGAGGTGGTTCTGAACAAATACATGACCACATGAAAGCTGCAAGCTTGCAAACGGGGCAAGATCAAAATATACTCAGCACCTCAGAACAACCAGAAAGGCTTTTGGAAGCTTTGGGTTCTCCCCCTCCGTCTGGTGTCAAAGAAACATTGAAATGGACACAGCAGATATCGCAGCCTCAATGCCTTTACCCCCTGAAGAAGATGAGAAGCCCACGGAATTAGCCAATTTATCTGGAAAAAGTAGGAATTTGATGATAATACTCTGGGAAAAGTTTCCAGTACAGCAATACAATGTAGCAGCGTTGCTACACCACAGACTTAAAAGCCTATAAAGCAAGGAAAATAATTAAATTAGGAAGGTATGGCAGCAGAAATAATATTGCCAAGAAATTTTAATTTTAGAGGTGGGTCAAATAGTACAGAGACATTTGGAGACAACAATTCTTAAGATACAGAATTGCTCCTAACCTCCATGTTAAATCAGAAGCTGAACACATCGACCTGGACCCAATATACCGGCCACTGCAGCAGACAACAACTGACAACTGGAAGCAGCAGAGACAAACCATTATAAATGCCAAAGGAAACATCACAGAAGCGGTTCACAGGAGGCTCCCAAGCACTAAGGATGTCACCTAGAAAGGGGACGAAACGTTTGCAACAAAAACTCCCAGCTCGGCAAACAGAACCACAACAATGAGCACCTGAGCTACAAATCTTCTCCCAAACTTTGAGGTAAGTAATTGTTTGCATTTCATTGGGCTATAGCTGTTGATGTTACAGCTCACATTAAAAGGCATTAAACAAAGGTGTTATTTAACCCTAAAACAAATAAAATTCTTGAAAGAGCAAGTTTTAATTAAAGACTTCAGCACCCAGAGGAATCCATGAATAATTTCATTAATGATTTGTACAAATTAATAAAAAGATGTGACTATGGAGCCTTAAAGTCAGAATTTGCAAGCGACAGAACTATTGTTGAAATTGCTGCTGAGATTTCGTCAGACATGTCAAGTCAAATGAAGAATTGATTTCTGGGAAAACCAGGTGTGTGAAGTAGAAGCTTGGAAGCAGCAATCGTAAGAAGAAAGGATCAGTTTTTATCACAGGAAAACATTGGATCCGCTCAATTCTTAATTCATTACAAAACTCCAAAAGCTATATAAGAGAAACAGGCATGAATACCACAGTCAGTGTTAGTGCTGTGGAACAAGGAGACTTATGGATACAGTTAGAAGAGTTTATTATGAAAAACATAATACTTTGTCAGGAAGACAGTAGTTCATTTTCAGAAAACGTGCCGAAATAGGACACAGTCACAAAGGCGCAAAAAGACAAATATCTATTTACACTTAAAACAATCTGCAACCCAAGAAAATCCCAAGATATTCCAAGAGGAAATAGACGATCTAGACCTAGTTTTTTGGCAAGCTAGTATTTATGACAACTGAAACTCCTTAATTTAAGCCTTAAAAGAGGTGAGATGGTACCACAGTTGAAAAAAGAACTTTATAGCCGACAGCTGTGTAACTACATGATCCAGAAGTTATAGTATTTAAAATTAAATATATGCTACAAACAACTCTGAAATGTGACAGATACTAGACAGCATATACATAATAATAATCAAGAACTCTCGCTCTTGATCCTGAATGCGTGTTTTGACCTGAATCAACTTCAAATGGAAAAAGAGGTCAAATTTGTTAAAGTCAAGAAACCACTGTTTAAGCAACAACTAATTTTGGAACAAATGGTCAATTTTGGAAGGACTAACAAAACAAGAGAGTACTGGTTGAATATAGAATCCTAGAAAGTACAGAGGAACAGAGAGAACTTGGGTTGCATGTCCTTAGATCTTGAAGGCAGCAAGTCTGGCACATAAGATGGTTATGAAAGAATTTGGGATATTTGCTTTTATTAGTTAAACTTTTGAATACAAAAAAAGAAAGGTAGCATTCAATGAAGTTTCATATAATGTTAATTTGGCTACAGCTATAGTTTTGGTTCTGTTTGAGATTAGATGAAATTACACTAGATAGGGTGTAGAAGAGATTAAAGAGGATATTGACTGGGCTGAAGTGAAGTAGCAATGATGAAAGAGTGGAAAGGCTGGATTGTTTTCCTTAGAGTAGAGGAGGCTGATGGGTGATTTGATTAATGTGTACAAACTTCTTAGAGGGCAGGGACAGGCTACATAGGGAGAATCCTGGAGTTCCACTCCATTCACTGGAGTTTCAAAGAATGAGGGGGAATCTCATAGAAACCGATAAAATTCTAACAGAAGTAGACAGGGCAAACATAAAAAGGTTGTTCCCAATGATCAGGGAGGCCAGATCCAGGGATCACAATTTAAGGATATGAAGTAGTCCAGTTAGGACTGGGATAAGGAGACATTTCATCACCCAAAGCTTCCACCTGATGTTCCTTCCATATATGTGTTGCCTTGGGGTCCTTCTAGATATTAGTGGTCATGGGTTTGGAAGATGATGTCTAAGGATCTTTAGTGAATTTCTCCAGTGCATCATGTATATAGTACATGCTGCCGCTACTGAGCATCAGTGATGGAGGGAGTGGATGCTGTGGATATGGTGCCAATCAAGTGGGCAGCTTTGTCCTGAATAGTGTCAAGTTTCTTGAGTCCTGTTGGAGCTGCACTCATCGAGGCAAGCGGGGAGTATTCCATCATAATCCTGACTTGTGCCTTGTGGGTGGTGGACAGGGGTGTCAGGAGATGAGTTACCTGCTGCAGGATTCTGAGAATCTGACTTGCTGTTCTCGTCACTGTATTTATATGACAAGTCCAGTTGAGTTTTGGGTCAATGGTAACCCACAGGACGTTGATCTTAGTGATTCAGTGATGATAATTTAGTGATGCCATACCTTATCAAGAGTCAGTGGTTAGATTGTCTCCTATTTGTGATCATAGAACATAGAACATAGAACATTATAGTGCAGTATAGGCCCTTCCGCGCTAGATGTTGAGCTGATCTGTGGAACCAATCTGAAGTCCATCTAACGTATACCATTCTATTATAATCCATATGTTTATCTAATGACCATTTAAATGCCCTAAAAGTTGGTGAGTCGAGAATGTGGTGCTGGAAAAGCACAGCAGGTCAGGTAGCATCCGCGGAGCAAGAGAATCGACGTTTTGGGCAAAAGCCTTCAAGTCTACTACGATTGCAGGCAGGGCATTCCACGCCCTTACTATGCCCTGAGTAAAGAAACCACCTCTGACATCTGTCCTATATCTTTTGCCCCTCAATTTAAAGCTATGCCCCCTTGTACTAGCCATCACCACATCACCATCCAAGGAAAAAGGCTCTCACTGTCTACTCTATCTAATGCTCTGATCATCTTGCATGTGTCTGTTAAGTCACATCTCAACCTTCTTCTCTCAAACAAAAACAGCCTCAAGTTCCTCAGCCTTTCCTCATTAGACCTTCCCTCCATACCAGGCAACATCCTGGTAAATCTCCTCTGCACCCTTTCCAATGCTTCCACGTCCTTCCTATAATGCAGCGACCATAACTATACACAATACTCCAAGTACGGCTGCACCAGAGTTTTGTACAGCTGCAACATGACCTCATGGCTCCGAAACGCAATCCCTCTACCAATAACAGCTAATACACCGTATGCCTTGTTACCAACCCTATCAACCTGGGTGGCAACTTTCAGGGATCTATGTACATGGTCACCAAGATCTCTCTGCTCATCCACACCACCAAGTATCTTACCATTAGCCCAGTACTCTGTATTACTGTTATTCCTTCCAAAGTAAATCACCTCACACTTTTCCACATTAAACTCCATTTGCCACTGCTCAGCCCAGCTCTGCTGCTTATCTATGTCCCTCTGTAACATCCTTCCGTACTGTCCACAACTCCACCGACCTTACCATCATCTGCAAATTTACTACCCTATCCTTCTGTGGCCTCATCCAGGTCATTTGTAAAAATGAGAAACAACAGTGGTCCCAAAACAGATCCTTGCTGTACCTACTAGTAACTGAACTCCAGGATGAATATTTCCTATCAACTACCACCTTCTGTCTTCTTTCAGCTAGCCGATTTCTGATTCAAACCAGTAAATCATCCTTAATCCCATGCCTCCATATTTTCTACAATAACCTACTGTGGGGAACCTTATCAAATGTTTTATTGAATTCCATATACACAACATCAACAGCTTTATCTTCATCCGCCTGCTTGGTCACCTTTTCAAAGAACTCAATAAGTTGTGAAGCATAATATACCCTTCACAAAACCATGTTGACTGTCCCTAATCAAATTTTTCCTTTCTAGATGATTATAAATCCTATCTCTTATAATCCTTTCCAACACTTTGCCCATAACCGAAGTAAGGCTCACTGGTCTATAATTACTAGGGTTGTCACTACTCCCCTTCTTGAACAAAGGGACAACGTTTGTATCTTGCAGTCTTCTGGCATTATTCCTGTGGACAATGATGACACAAAGATCCAAGCCTAAGGTTCTGCAATTTCCTCCCTAGTTTCCAAGAGAACCCTAAGATAAATCCCATCTGGCCCAGGGGACTTATCTATTTTCACACTTTCCAAAATTGTTAACACCTCCTCCTTATGAACCTCAATCCCGTCTAGTCTAATAGCCGGTATCTCAGTATTCTCCTCAACAACATTGTCATTTTCCAGTTTGAATACTGACAAAAAATATTCATTTAGCGCTTCCCCGATCTCCTCAGACTCCACACACAACTTCCCACTATTGTCCTTAACTGACCCTAATCTTACTCTAATCATTTTTTTTATTCCTGAAATACTTATAGAAAGATTTAGGGTCTTCTTTGATTCTATCTGCCAACGACTTCTCATGTCCCCTCCTGGCTCTTCTTACCTCTCTCTTCAGGTCCTTCCTGGCTAATTTGTAACTCTCAAGCACCCTAACTGAGCCTTCACATCTCATCTTTACATAAGGTTCTTTCTTCCTCTTGACATGAGATTCAACTTCTTTAGTAAACCTCGGCTCCCTCGCTCGACCACTTCCTCCCTGCCTGACAGGTATATACTTATCAAGGACACGCTGAAGCTGTTCCTTGAACAAGCTTCACATTTCAGTTGTGCCCATCTCCTGCAGTTTCCTTCCCCATCCTATGCATGCTAAATGAATCTTGCCTAATTGCATCATAAATGAATCCAGAGACTGGGCCTCCACTGCCCTGTGGGGCAGAGCATTCCACACAGCCACCACTCTCTGGGTGAAGAAGTTTCTTCTCATCTCTGTCCTAAATGGTCTACCCCATATTTTTAAACTGTGTCCTCTGGTTCGGCACTCACCCATCAGCGGAAACATGTTTCCTGCCTCCAGAGTGTCCAATACGTCTCAATCAGATCCCCTCTCAGTCTTCTAAACTCAAGGGTATACAAGCCCAGTTGCTCCAGTCTTTCAGTGTAAGGTAATCCCGCCTTTCCAGGAACTGACCTCGTGAACCTATGCTGCACTCCCTCAATAGCCAGAATATCTTTCCTCAAATTTGGAGACTAGAACTGCACACAATGCTCCAGGTGTGGTCTCACCAGGGCCCTGTACAGCTGCAGAAGAACCTCTTTGCTTCTATACTCAATCCCTCTTGTTATGAAGGCCAGCATGCTATGACCCTTCTTCACTACCTGCTGTACCTGCATGCTTACCTTCATTGACTGGTGTACAAGAACACCCAGATCTCTCCGTACTGCCCCTTTACCTAAATTGATTCCATTTAGGTAGTAATCCGCCTTCATGTTGTTGGCACCAAAGTGGATAACCATACATTTATCCACATTAAACTGCATCTGCCATGCATCTGACCACTCACCTAATTTGTCCAGGTCACCCTGTAATCTCCTAACATCCTCCTCGCATTTCACCCTGCCACTCAGCTTAGTATCATCAGCAAATTTGCTAATGTTATTGCTAATACCATCTTCTATATCATTAACATCTGTGGAATTATGAATGTTGCTGAACATTGTGCAATCATCAATGAACATCAGACCTTATGATGGAGGGAAGGTCATTAACCAAGCAACTGAAGATGGCTGGCCCTAGGACACTACCCTGAGGACCTCCTGCAGAGATGTCCTGGTGCTGAGATCACTGACCTCCATCGTGACCATCTTCCTATGTGCCAGGTATGACGTCAATCAGATTCTGATATCTTCATTGTAATTTCCCAACTTTCTCGCCATTACTCACACCAGGAAGAAGGAAATTGTATTCTGTATGTTAAAAACCTACTCAGCAGAACTGAGTGCAAAAAAGGTTGTGCAAAATTGAGTGTATTAGTGTCAAAATAACTCTCTCTTGAATTGACATATAAATAAAGACCTAATTGATCTCCTTGAAGTGCGTGAGACCTTAAGACACTCTTTTGAAGAAGAGCAGTGGAGTCCTTGTCAAAATTTATCCCCGAACTGATTTTACTGAAATAGATTATGTGTAATTAGCTCATTGATGCTCAATGGTGCCTTGGTCTACTCAAGCTGGCTGCTGTCTTTCCTTGTGTCAATAGTGACCACACTTCAAAAATGTTGCATTGACTCTAAAGTGCTTTGAAACATGCTGCAGTCATGATAGGTGCTGCACAAATGCAAGATGTTTTTCTTAAAGAAAAGCCTTCTTGTAAGAGTAGCCTCCGACCAGGGACACTGGAAAACCAAACAAGCACCTGTTACCTTAAATCAGTATCTGTTTACTTCATGAACTTACGGTGTAGTTGCTTGGTAATATTGAATTTGAATATTACCAAGTAGAGACACTTGTTGTGAAAATCTTTCATCCACTAATCACCAAGACAAACTCAAGAATGCCAAATTTGAAATGATTGCATCAATTTATATTAAAGGAGAAAAAGATATTGATACTGGATTGGTCAACAAATGGTCTCTGATTACAGAACACGTGCTTTTTGAATTAATTCTCCAATTTTTTTTAACTTTGCAATGCCTCAACAAGTTAAAGCTGACTTGCCAATTAATCAATATTCTTTCCTCAAGTATTATAAATTACTGTGGTAATTTAAAATTTGGTATTGGTTACAATTATCATGAAAATATAATTATCTTTGTTCAAGTTTAATCATTTGGTTTTAATACCTGAGACTTTTGTGGACTAAAAAGGTCTTAAATGGTTTTAAAATTACTGACCTAAAATGGCTGCTGTGATCACTTTATATGCTCAGGCAACCCACAAGGTACAGTAGGCCCCCATACCCCACAGCGGATATGTTCCAAGACCTACCCTGGAAGCCCAAAACCAGGAATAGGAGTCAACCCATTCATTTAAATCGGAAATTTACCTTCCCGGCAACCCCCAGTCCCTGGTTCTGGAATGTTCCCAGTACTATGTTTGGACTGTGGTAAACTGCGGGTAACTGAAACCGTGGAAATCGACTCCACGGATACGGCGATCACCCTGTACATTTGAAACCAACTGCATTGGTATGACCACTTTAATCATGAAACATTGAAACTCAGCGAAGCATAAAGATAATTGCATCTTTTGGTTTCCTCATATTAAATTTGCACATTAAAAGTATCCAGCTTGAAATTAAACAATGACACAGATAAAATATTATGTAAACGAATGGTATATCAATAATCGCCTCAACAAAAAGAGAAATGCAACATGGATTGATAAGAGAAAAAATACTGAAAGTTCCCTTCTCTATTTCTACATTTCAGAAATTGGCCGATGAAAAGCAACTTGGAACAATAACCTTTCACTGCCATCTCCCGGAAATCTGCAGCTTTGTCAGTAAAAAGAAAACAAGATAGCAGCAAAAGAGTTGGACCCAGGTCTTTGCATTTTTGCAACCCAAGGAACTCTTAAGATCTGTACCGGCATTTGTTTTTATTATCACTTTCCCAGTTAGAGTCATGGAGTCATAGCGATGTACAGCACAGAAACAGACTCTTTGGTCCAACTCGTCCATGCCAACCAGATATCCCAATCCAATCTAGCCTCACCTGCCAGCACCTGGCCCATATCCCTCCAAACCCTTCCTATTCATATACCTATCCATGAATGTTGCAATTGTACCAGCCTCCACTACTTCCTTTGGCAGCTCATTCCATACATGTACCACCCTCTGAGTGAAAACGTTGCCTCTTAGGTCTCTTTTATATCTTTCCCCTCTTGCTCTAAACTTATACCCTCTAATTCTGGACTCCCCCACCCCAGAGAAAAGACTTTGTCTATTTATCCTATCCATGATCCTCATGATTTTATAAACCTCTATAAGGTCACCCCTCAGCCTCCGATGCTCCAGGGAAAACAGACCCAGCCTGTTCAACCTTTCTCTTTGGCTCAAATACTCCAACCCTGACAACATCCTTGTAAATCGTTTCTGAACCCTTTCAAGTTTTTTCACAACATTTTTCCAATAGGAAGGAGACCAGAATTGCACACAACAATCCAACAGTGGCCTAACCAATGTCCTGTACAGCTGTAAAATGAACTCCCAACTCCTGTACTCAATGCCCTGACGAATAAAGGAAAGCATAACGAACTTCTTCTTCAATATCCTGTGATTCCACTTTCAAGGAGCTATGAATCTGCACTCCAACGTCTCTTTGTTCAGCAACACTCCCTAGGATCTTACCATTAAGTGAATAAGTCCTGCTAAGATTTGCTTTCCCAAAATGCAGCACCTTGCATTTATCTGAATTAAATTCCATCTGCCACATCTCAGCCCATTGGCCCATCTGATCAGATCTTTTTGTAATCTGAGGTAACATTCTTCACTGTCCACTACACCTCCAATTTTGGTGTACAAAGGTATCTTGATCAGATGGGCCAATGGGCTGAGAGGGGGCAGATGGAGTTTAATTCTGATAAATGCGAGGTGCTGCATTTTGGGAAAGCAAATCTTAGCAGGACTTATACACTTAATAGTAAGGTCCTATGGAGTGTTGCTGAGCAAAGAGACCTTGGAGTGCAGGTTCATAGCTCCGTGAAAATGGAGTCGCAGGTAGATAGGATAGTGAAGAAGGCATTTGGTATGCTTTCCTTTATCGGTCAGAGTACTGAGTGCAGGAGTTGGGAGGTCATGTTGCAGCTGTACAGGACATTGTTTAGTCCACTGTTGGAATATTGTGTGCAATTCTGGTCTCCTTCCTATTGGAAGGATGTTGTGAAATTTGAAAGGGTTCAGAAAAGATTTACAAGGATGTTGCCAGGGTTGGAGGATTTGAGCCACAGGGAGAGGCTGAACAGGCTGGGGCTGTTGTCCCAGGAGTGTCAAGCTGAGGGGTGACCTTATAGAGATTTATAAAATTGTGAAGAGCATGGATAGGATAAATAGACAAAGTCTTTTCCCTGGGGTGGGGGAGTCCAGAACGAAAAAGCATAGGTTTAGAGTGAGTGGGGAAATATATAAGAGACCTAAGGGGCAACGTTTTCATGCCGAGGGTGGTACGTGTATGGAATGAGCTGCTGGTAAGTGACTGGGGCTGGTACAATTGCAACATTTAAGAGGCATTTGGTTGGGTATATGAATAGGAAGGGTTTGGACTGGCAGGTGGGACTAGATTGGGTTAGGATATCTGGTCGGCATGGATGGGTTGGACCGAACGGTCTGTTTCCATGCTGTACATCTCTATGACTCCATGACTCTAAACATTTAAGTAAGAGGCCCAGCAATCACTTCCGTAGCTTCCCATTTAGGGTTCTAGGGTACACTGATCAGGTCTTGAGAATTTATCTACTTTTATGTGTTTCAAGACATCCAGCACTTCCTCCTCTGTAATATGGACATTTTTCAAGATGTCATCATTTGTTTCTCTACATTCTATATCTTCCATGTCCTTTTCCACAGTAAATACTGATGCAAAATACTCGTTTAGCATCTCCCCATCTCCTGCTGCTCCACACAAAATCCGCCTTGCTGATCTTTGAGGGGCCCTATTCTCTCCCTAGTTACCTTTTTGTCCTTAATGTATTTGTAAAAACCCTTTGGATTCTCCTTAACCAAATATTCTCCTTAGTCCCTTTATAAAAGATTATTTCTGGTTTTTGTATATATGACTGAGGTCACTATGAAGGCTTTGCCTTCTCAAACTTCACCTTCATGTGTGTAACGGTGACCCTCAGGTTAAATCCAACAATCCCCGTAATAAGTCAACAGTCTGTGATCCTTTGGTTTTTGGCGACATCCACTTGTCATACATGTCTAATGTCACATTTTCTTATTCCTTATTTTTACTGAGTTTAAAAGGTAATAAAACCTCTCCTCTCTTTCACTTTGGAGAATATTGAAATTAGCTGTCCTTAATTTTTGATTTGTCAACTAGGTTCGATTGAAATGTGGTATCTAAGTGCTAAATGAGAAATAGAACAGTGTTGTGTCTTTACTACACTGACAGAGGGTTCAGTTGTAAATGCCTTCACAAGTGGGTCTGCTGAAAGTTCATCAACCAGAAATGTTAACCCTTTCCTGAGGCAGAGCGGTTGGATATTTTCAACTCATTCTTTATTTTTCAGATTTTCAGCATCTGTAACATTTTGCTTTTATCTCTACACAGTCTGCAACAGAGAAGGAGGATGTAGAGACGAATGGACAACATCTGCTAACATTCACAGTTCTATTAATAGAAAACTATTATTGCTTAATGTGCACTGTTGTGTTTTTATGAAGGCTTTATGAATCTTCTTTAATTATTCCGTTTAAATTTGACTAGGATATAATTTATCACACCCTTCTTTAGATAGTTACAAGTACCTCTGCACCTGAAAAATCTGAGTGTCATTTTATAAAAGTAAATTCAGGTAAGGTAGCCATAGTTCCAGTGGACTATAGATCTAATGTCTCATTAGAGAGAGGGAGACAACTGCTGGTGGTTTAACCTGAGAGTCACCACAATTAGACAAGGGGAAAAGCTAAGGAAAGAGAGTCCTTCACAGTAACCTCAGAGAGTAAGGAACTGAACCTGTGCTACTGAAATCATTCTACATTGCAAACCGCCATCCAGGCAACTGCACCACTTGCCCTGCCTGTCATTTTATACCTTTTCTGAATCAATATGGAGAAAAGTGATACCACAATAGCCACAGTAGGTATATAGCCTGACACACATGCTGCTGGTTTGCCTCATGTTATTTTAGGGATTGCTTTTATTCCCCCTTTGTTTCCCTTCAAATGTCCAGGTAGTGTTTTCCATGTTGAGCAGCTCCCAACAGTGGAATCAATTTTCATTGGTCTTGTCCATATTCATAGTTCTGGAACATCAATTGGTCTCTGGAGCTTGTTCCTTAATATTTGATTATATTGTGATTTGTAGTAAAATACATTGAGGTGAAGTGTAGAGTGCAGAATTCTGACTTACTGTAATTAGTGCCTGATTAATCAACATGAGACCTTTTTTGTTTATACAGTTTTATTGACAGATGTACAATACATATACATTTGAATATAGAGTAAGACTGTACAGTACAAATTTGTGTTCACAGTTTGACATGACAAAATGTCATTACTAAACTCCCATGGGACAATCTAGAAATGACAAAATAGTTATAAAAAAACTTTATAATTTCACATCTTAATTATATAGACTGCAGACAATATTGTATGACTTAAATAAAATTAACAAGACTGAATATAAACCCCGAATTAGTCTTATTATCCCTTGAAGTATAGTTCTATATTGTTCTACATTTTTAGCACAATTTATTGCTTAAATTTTCAACAATAAACTGAAATATTCAAATTGAGTCTTCAGAGATGCTGAGCAGGTGAAATAATCCTAGTCGAGTAAAGAGTAGAAAATTATAGATTGAGACATAAAAGTGCTAAATAATGGATGGGATTATCTTCACAGTTGAGGGCAATAGGATATAATATTTTAGAGTAATGTCTTAGGAACTTATGGTGCAGTGGTAGTGTCCCTACATGAGCCCGGAGGCCTGAGTTCAAATCTAACCTGCTCTGGAGGTGTCTAATAACATACCTAACCAGATCGATTAGAAAATATCTACAGTAATTACTTTTCAAGACTCTAAATGTGTCTTTGGAAATCTTAGTATTTATAAAGAACTGATTTTCTTTTTCAGTTTGCAAGTGTCTCCTATGTCCATCTGTTGTTGGAAGGTTTGCAGTAAGTGGAGGTAAATGGAAAACAGAGTACGTTGGCCTATATGACTGTTATTACTACTGCAGTGCCAACTTACGGAATTGTTCATGGAATTCCATGAACTTCCAATTCATGGAAATCATCCAACTGAGGAAGAAAAATTCAAATGATAGGTAGGTCCAATCACCTTCTGGTTTGAATTCATCATACACAAGTAATAGTTACATGCTGAACTAGCTCAAGGTAGCACTTCTGGTTAATCCCAATATTTGTTTTCAACAATATCTGGAATAAGTATAGTCTCTGGTGTGTTCCTAAAGGTTCGAATTGAAATGCAATCTTTTGACTATTATTCCTACATTTATTATTTCTGCATGTGTTTTGTTAAAAAAATGGATAACGAGTAATTTTTAATAGAAAGGAGTCCATAAAGTCACAATGTTACATAGTGACAGCATTTTGTTTTATGAATTCTTGCTGGTAAAAGTGAATTTCATCTTCTGTTGAACATTACCAGATTCACAGATCAGTTGAAAAAATACTGAGGGACAAATTTTTTGTGACTGATTGGTTTTGAAATACTGCAAATATTTCTTTATCATAGAGTTTTGTAAGTCTTGAAAGCCTCCATCATAATGTCAGGGTTGAAAAGAGTACATTTTAAGAAGTATAAATATTTAATTTAGGATTTGCATGTAATACACAGTCAGTATCATTCTAATACGCAAAATAGTTCCAATTTGGACTATTACATCACACATTATTTCTGTGGATCAGTTTAAGGTTCTATCTGTAATAGCTACTGTATATCATCAGGAAACTAAAACAAACATATTTACAGTTTCTTTCATCTGCTCAGCATCTTGAGTTTTCTTAAAAGCCTCTTGATGTTAACATTGCCTAGTTATTATTCCCAAAACCAATATTCTAAACCAAAATGCGTTTTCCCCCACAAAAAGTGTTAAAATTCACATTTTAAATATTTAAGCTGAGAAGAATTGATTCAAAATGTGTATGCCATCTAAATCCCACTTCCCACCTCAGTATATGACACAACACACAATAGGACATTTCAGTCTTTTCACACCCTTATTACAAATCTTAAAAAAATATTATTTTACCTTTAGAAGCAGAGACCTTTTCTTTGTACAAAAAAAATCATAGAAACTCACAACATTTATTATTTGTGCTGTGATTATTACCTGATTGCACTCATTTTGAAGTGCATTTTATTTTAAATTCTTCGAAAGTTGTCCTACTCTAAGGCAGGTTCCCCACACCTCTATCTTCTAGAAAATCACATCACTCTTATACAAATCTGAAGAATCACTACAACTCATGAAGCAGGCCAGCTGCCTCAAAATGCTGTGTTCACATATCTCAGCAATTCCACAGCCCCTTGTTTATCCAAAATAATTCTCTAAAATGTATATGAATATGATGCCCTCAACATTTTTATCCTATTACACAGATTTTTGTACCGTTTGCTTATGATATACAGCATCACCTACAGTGATGCACTTCCACTTCCTTGTAGGTATGCCTCACACCCAGATCGTGACTCTGAAATAAGTTGTGCATAGTACACTTACATCTTACTAAACATTCTCAATCTAGTTGAAACGATAAACTCCAGAGGTATTATTTTCTATGTGGTAAAGTATTGAGCTACTATTTATTTGTCACCATACTATGATGATCCAATACACATTTATCTGTCTTCAGAAATCATTAAAACAAAACAAAGTTTCTTTCATTCTTCTTCCTTAAAGGTTTGAGTTGCTGGGTTGCTGTTCTGTATGACTACACAACTCTGCCCCTCCTCCCCTCCATCTCTTAAATTCCTTTCCGAAGTAGCCATTCAAATGTGGACAGTGAATGGCAGTGGGCCACAGTCAAACTCAATTCTGATGTCACTTGACATCTACCCTTACATATATGTCACAGCTTCAGTCAATTCTGCTTTGATTGTTTTTCCAATTTATTCAAAGATATTGAGGCTAACTAGAGCATCTCTACTGCTACCTGTGGTGAGATGAATTAATTCTTTATGTCTTGTGTTTGAATTTGCGCTTTCGCTGGTTTTGTGTGGCTCAATTCCAAACTAATTAAAATTTTCACCAGCTGAGCCATTAGATGATCTGCAGAAATAAACATTGCACTCCAAATTATATCAAAGGATCTGAACGTGATCTATAATGTTTGGTACGCATTAAAGTGCATTATTAATCTAAATACATATTCAAATTGGCTGCAGTGGTCATTAATCCATATTACAAAGTGTGAACATGGAATGTAGCTTGGTCTACTATTTGTCTATTTACATTATAGATTTGTAAGGTCAAGGTGATTTATACATGTATATGGCATCAGCCTGTGATTTACAGAGATTTACAGCCTGTGTTCACAGAAGCCATGCTGGGGCTTAGGCTAACATTTTGATTTGCTGTTCACTTAAAATATTTTGTGTTGCTTTAAAAGTTCTACCGAGAACTATTGGAGAGTTGGTAAATGATATATTTGAAAAGTTACAGCCATGGCAATTGAACTTTGCTTTTCAACATTTGCACAAATTAATAAAATTGGAATCTAATGAACCACATTACAGAATGTTTTCCAATGGCCGGTAGTATAACTTTACACAGGGCAAGGCCTGTATCAGCCTTAGGTTACTATGCTCGTTCAATTGGATATACGTAAATATGTTAAAAACTTACCAACCGGATGCAATAAACCAGCAATAAAAATATTTACACCAAAGTTTAAAAGATGATTTTTTTTTAAGCAGCTTAATATAACTAGCCCCAAATACCTTAAAGTAACTAAAATTAAATGTTATAGCCATTGCAATAAGTGAAAACAATTGAGCTTTGACAAAGTACCTTATTTGGCGGAATACATTTTCGCACACAAATTCTTGAATTCTTCATTCCCAATGATCATTTTAGGGTTTCCTAAGCATGATTTGAGACAGCATCTTTTGTGTCATTTTATATATTATGAAGCCAACAATATATCAATGAATTTACGTCTACATGCCAAAGGCATATGTCAAGTGCCCTGGTATAATTATAGATTAGGAAGCTCTTGGTATAAGGGTATATGGATGAAAGGGTGGAGCAGAATTCTTTGAAGCTGATTCCTTTCTCACAGATAATTAATGAATTTTGTTATGGTTGGGTCATTTTATGACTATTATCCGAAATAGAGACAACAATGATAATATGATTCATTGGCGAATGGAAAACATATAATCACGTTTAGAAGTTGTCAATTCAATTCACAATATTCCTGTTATCTAATTCTCCCAGTAAGGAGTCAAATTATTATCTGACAAAATATAATCAATTCTTTAAATAAAATATTAATGTTTTCAATTTCTGACCATTTTGTGTGTTTGATAATGTTTGTCCAATAAAGAGACAGATTCTTTAAGAGGACTTTTGTAATTTGAATTAATTTAGGTGGAAAAACTCTTAATTTACTTCTTAAGTTGGTCACAAGTCCAATCAAATTACAAAAGGTAACTTGACCACAAATGAAAGAAAATGGAGTATAGTTCAGAGCAATGATTATGTATCCAAACCTCATTTTTATGAACTCTAGGGAACTTGACAGGTTGACTTCCAGGATGGGTTGAGCTCCACTAGTGAAAGTATGAAACTTGCACTTAGGAAAAAGAACATTGCTTGAACGAGAGAATTTCCAATAAATAAGTCAGTAATAAAACAAAGTTGCAATGGTGCAATGATATAAAGAGAAGCCATTGTTGGTGAACCTTTGTGCTTAACTTCATTAACTTGTTGATACTGAAACGTTGACATCACTGCAGAAGAGATGGACCTACAGACTATCAACACTGAAGAGCAGACAAATGATATTTGAGAAAAAGGACGTGAGTGCAATGCCGAAATGTGTCAAAAAGGTCGGTCAAAATTGGCAAGTTCCTCCAAATCCAGATTAGTGCCTTTCCTTCTTTCACAGTTGTTTGCACAGGAATTTCCTGGAGGCCTCCAACCTCACAACTAAAATGTAATTTGCTTTCCAAATTTGTCTGAATAATGAAAAAATATCAATCACGTTTTGCAAAAAAAAACCAAACATTTTGAATGAGGTGTGGTTTTGACGAAGGAAATGGCATACAGCAGCATTCTACACTGGCAAGACTATAAAGGCTTATTAATCAACTGATACACCGACAATTTTAACAAACAAATCGGATGACAGAAGTGTGTAATTTTATACCTAAAAAAATTACTCAGTCCATACATACAATGGAGAATGCTATGCATCAACATAAAGACATTCATATTGTTAAAACATAAGTCCTGCATATAACAAGAAAAAGAGTTTTGTTTGTACATCAGATACTGACTACATGAGAGAGAGTTCATTTGTTGAAGGATTCAGCCCAGCTGAAGCTTGGTTAAGTAAAGGGAAGAGTTTAGTTGCATCCTGCCTGGCTTACACAGTGAAAGATGACAGGCTCAGACCAGCATGTGTCGCTTTCTGTGCAGGGCGAGATGGTCTGAACGGGAAAAGCTGCGATCACAGTCAGGGCACTGGAAAGGCTTGATACCGGTATGCTTGCGATAGTGCCGGGTTAATTCATCTGAGCGGGCAAATTTCCACGTGCAACCATCCCAAGTACATTTGTAGGGCTTCTCACCTGCAGGAAAAAGGAAAATGCAAGTTCAACCATAACAAATATTTTGAAGTTATTGCAAAGGTTCTTATGTTTAACCGTCGTACATCATGAATGAAAATTTAGACCAAAGATTTGAGTCTAGATATAATATTATGAAAATTGGGCTTTGATTAGTTTAGGAGAAAGTGAGGACTGCAGATGCTGGAGATCAGAGCTGAAAAATGTGTTGCTGGAAAAGCGCAGCAGGTCAGGCAGCATCCAAGGAGCAGGAGAATCGCCGTCTCGCCAATGTAGAGGAGGCCACATCGGGTGCAGCAGATGCAGTAAATGATGTGTGTGGAGGTGCAGGTGAACTTGTGACGGATATGGAAGGATCCCTTGGGGCCTTGGAGGGAAGTGAGGGGGGAGGTGTGGACGCAAGTTTTGCATTTCTTGCATTTGCAGGGGAAGGTGCCGGGAGTGGAGGTTAGGTTGGTGGGGGTGTGGACCTGATGAGGGAGTCGCGGATGGAGTGGTCTTTCCGGAACACTGATACGGGAGGGGATGGAAATATATTCTTGGTGGTGGGGTCTGTTTGGAGGTGGCGGAAATGTCGAAAGATGATACGATGTATCTGGAGGTTGGTGGGGTGGATTAGTTTAGAATAGCTTAGATTAGTTTAGAATAAAGGTCATTCATAATTATAACTAATTACTCATTTAATTTACTGTTGGGAAGGCAATCAGATTCAAAACTTTAAGAAATATTCCTTGAAACGTAGACTTATTTTCACATAAACATCAAAAAGTAAAACAATTGCTTACACAAACAGAATCAGTTTCAGTCTGCCCACAAGCACTGTCGGAATGACCTGGTGTCACCATTAAACATTGGCTGCTAAGTGAGCAATTCATTCTCGCATTCAAATGTTTATTAAATAGAAATGTTTGTTTTTATAAGTACTTTAAGTACTTAAATGAAATATTTAATTCATAAGAGATTAGCTGACAAAAATTTAATTTATTGACTTTTTAAAAATATAAATGGGAGTTTTTTTTCCCTAAATATTGAAGTTATCATCAGACACAACTGTAATGTACAACTCCATATTGTGTCCATGGTGGATACCAGGTCAGTTGTCATGGAGAGGGAATGGTAATGATGGTGGATGGGAGTTATAAATGCCCATGGGGATGAACTGGGCATAGGCTGCCATATAGATGAACAAAGGACATAGAATCCCTACAGTGTGGAAACAGGCCATTCAGCCCAACAAGTCCAAACTGACTCTCTGAAGAGCATCCTACCCAGACTCTCGCGTACTGTAGTCCTGTAACCCTGCATTTCCCATAGCCAACCCACACAGACATGGGGAGAATGTGCAAACTCCACACAGACAGTTGCCCAAAGCTGGAATTGAACCCAGGTTCCTGGCACTATGAAGTGACAGCACTAACCACTGAGCCACCATGCTACCCAAAGATTGGCATTGGGGATGCAAAGGGGCTAGGAAGGTGGGTACAGGGGCATGAGTTGGCACAGAGGTGTGGGGATATGTGATTGTGGTAAAGGGCATTAGATGAATGAGTTTGGATGGTGTGGGATGACTGATTATGGTTTCATGAATTTTTATTAATATCTTCTACACAGCTCTGGACCACAGAGTCTGCAACCATAGCTGACAGCCTCTGCTCTCATTCTGGCTTTGACTGACCTGCCTCCCAGGGAAAATTCCTCATCTCTTCATGCTCCCCAGTGAAAATTAAAGTCTAAATCCATGGCCAAGTCCAGGACTATGTAAGCGTGGGTTCTCAGTGATGCATGAGGTCATGTGGGTGAGCAAAATGAGAAGAGGGAGTGAAGCTGTCGGAAAGGCAGGAAGGGAGGGAGGATCCACAGAGGGCAGTATTTGGTTGGGGCCAAGGAAAAAAATTCCTTTTGGTAGTCTGAAAATTCAGGTCGGGGTGGGAGTAGTGCTTGTGTGGTTGATTGTAATTGATCACTTAAGGGCTTGAACAGCAGCCCTCACTTGTCTCACTACAAACACAGGTTAGGGCAGGTCAGCAGAGGAATTTTATGGGTAGGGGAATGTAAAATTGGGATTTTTACTGATGATCTGTTGAAACTAGAACAGGTGAATGCTGCAAAAAAGAAATCACAACTAGGGCTCTTTAAACCTGATTAAAATTATCAGAGAACATAACTAGTCCCAGAGGACTTTTGCACTGACAGGAACTTAATAGCTCCATTATAAAGCATTTGGGCTCTTGGGGAATGACAATACTCTAGAATTCTCTTACCTGTGTGCGTCCGTCTGTGTGCCTTGAGGTGTGAGCTCTTTGTGTAAACTTTGTTGCATCCATCAAAGTCACACCTGTGTATGCGACGCTTCTTCTGTGTGTCTGGGGATTCAACTGGGTGCGGTCTTGATACAGCGTGCACGATTACGGAAGGTTTATGGCTCCTGACAGAACAAAAATAAGGTTTCATAACATTTCATCTGTTCAACCAACAATGGATACTCCTGTATTGATGATACTGTTCTACTTGTTCTGGACATTTATGAGCTGGATTTCAAATGAGAGAGTAGAATTTGTTGAGTAGAAATATGAAAAACATTTATGTTTTTGCAACAAAACCAAAAAAATTTCTTGAGGAACTTAACAGGTCTAGTAGCATCTGTCAAGAGAGAAACTGAATTAGTGAGTTTCAGATCCAATGACTCATATCTCCAGCATTTCTGTTTTTAATTCAGATTTCCAGTATCAGATGCATTTTGAATTTCTATGTTTTGACATGCTGATTCAAAGCTGTTCAGAGGTGTTTTGTGCAGACATATGTATTTGCAACCCTCCCCGCCCATCCCCCCCCCCCCAAAAAAGAGATTGTTCCTACTGACTATCATTTAATACTCAGGAGTGTGGATTGGTTTGACTAACTTTGGTTTTGGAGATTTATTTCCCATTGGTGTGAACAGACCATTTCTTTGTAGAAGACCTCTGACCAAGCACTCCAAGATTCTACTAATACATCTTTTACTCTTAAAACTCAGTGAGAGGGTTGCTCTTCTAACAATATTTCTGACAGTTTTGCATGTGGTGGCTTGGATATTCTATCAGAATCCACAGACTGGGCAAAGCATTAACAAGCTCAAAATGCATGGTCTCAAGGATTTATGCTGAATCTTTCTCATTCCATTTATATTTCAGAAAGATCTGCATTGATTTGTACTATTACTATCATTTGTTTGTATGATTCTTATGCAAAGGTCATTTCTATCCCCTTTCATTTCCACAGGTTCACATTTGGTAGAATTGTTAAACCTGGCTGAAAAGATGGAAGTGAACTTGCCTTGGTGTTACTGTGTCACCCTGCAGCAATGCATCTGCAGGTGGCAGATGGAGTTTAACTCAGATAAATGCAAGGTGTTGCGTTTTGGGAAAGCAAATCTTAGCAGGACATATACACTTAATGGTAAGGTCCTAGATAGTGTTGCTGAACAAAGAGACCTTAGAGGTCAGGTTCATAGCTCCTTGAAAGTGGCGTCGCAGGTAGATAGGATAGTGAAGAAGGCGTTTGGTATGCTTTCTTTTATTGATCAGAGTATTGAGTACAGGAGTTGGGAGGCCATATTGCAGCAGTACAGGACATTGGTAAGGCCACTTTTGGAATATTCCATGCAATTCTGGTCTCCTTCCTATTGAAAAGATGTTGTGAAACTTGAAAGGGTTCAGAAAAGATTCACAAGGATGTTGCCAAGGGTTGGAGGATTTGAGCTATAGGAAGAGACTGAACAGGCTGGGGCTGTTTTCCCTGGAGCGTTGGAGGCTGAGGGGTGACCTTAGAGTTTTACAAAATTATAAGGGGCATGGATAGGATAAATAGGCAAAGTCTTTTCCCTGGGTTCGGGGAGTCCAGAACTAGAGGGCATAGGTTTAGGGTGAGAGGGGAAAGATATAAAAGAGATCTAAGGGGCAATTCTTTTCACACAGAGGGTGGTACGTGTATGGAATGAGCTGCCAGAGGATGTGGAGGAGGCTGGTACAATTGCAACATTTAAGAGGCATTTGGTTGGGTATATGAATAGGAAGGGTTTGGAGGGATATGGGCTGGGTGCTGGCAGATGGGACTAGATTGGATTAGGATATCTGGTCGGCATCGAAGGGTTGGACCGAAGGGTCTGTTTCCATGCTGTACATATCTGTGACTCTCTGATTCTACTGTTAAGTATTCCCTCCGAGCCAGGCTTTATCAGTGAAAAATTATATTGTTGCATTATCCTTACTGACACTTGTCTGGCTGATAATTCTAAATGATAAAAACAGAAATTCTTTGTCACTAGCAAACCTCATCTTATTCTCATTTCTTTATAGCTCTTTTACAGACACATTTACCAACATTGGAAACATAGCTTGGAATTAATACATTAAAGAAATTCTTTCACGAGTGATTCCCAGAAGTCAATGACTTGATTCTACTTATTTTTAAAAAAATCAGATCTCTTGACTCACTTAACACTTTTGTAATGTAATGCAAAAATCACATTTAAACCAATTTGCTAAACAAATTGGAGAAATCAGCATGATCATAAAAAGAAACGGCAAGCATTTACATAGCCACTTGCTCAAAGCTCTTTATAACCAACTCAATATTTTTGAAGTTTAATCAATATAGAGAAACACACCAGACAAATAACAATATAATGAGGTCCCACAAACAATAATTATATAAATGAGCAAATAATTTGTTTCCCAAGTGAAATCAATAAGATCATCACAACCCACAATTGCCTCTACATTTATTCTCTCTCCTCCATAGAGCCATGCTGTCTCTCCAACCTTATCCTTGCACTCACATTATAGAGGCACCTTTTACTCCTCAATCTCTCATTGCAGCTACCGGTCATTCCTGATTGGTTCTGAATCCGGTATCTACACCCTGGTGAAACTGGTGCAAGAGTTAAGTCAAAAGAAGAATTACAATTTCCTAGCTTTTTCTGGGGCAGCAAATCAGTTCATGCAGTGATGCTTTACATTTGTCTTGTTAACTTATAGATCTCCAAATAAAAACAGAATAAATATCAGCTGTATTTCTGCTGCAAGAAAATTATCTGCATCTGCCAATCTAATAGTTTAAAGGCTTTCACGTCAAGCTTAGACTGATTTCCATCAACAGGATTCTACAAAAACCAATTACTTTATAAATTAGTGAATAGTGGTCACGAGAGAGGTGTCTTTGTACATGAATCACAAAAATCTCACATCTAAGTTCAGCATGTAATAGGGAAGGTAAGAAGGTTGGCCTTCTTTTCAAAGAGAAAGGTGTATAAAAATAGGGAAGACTTGTTAAAGCTATATAATGTATGAGTCAGACCACACCTGGAATAGTATGAACTGTTTTGGTTCCTTTATCTAAATAGAGTGGTATACAGGCACTGGAGGCATTTAGAGAAGGTTCACTAGGTTGTTTTGGGAAAGGAAAGATGCTCTTATGAAAAGAGGTTGAGCAGGTTGGGCCTGTATTTATTGGCATTTAGAAGAATGACAGGGACTATAGAAACATAAAAAGGTTCTTAAGGTGATTGAAAGGAGAGATGTGAGGAAGTTGATTTCTCTTGTCCATGAGTCTAGGACAAGAGGGCACAATCTCAGGGGTCATCCATTTAATACAGAGAACGATGGGGGCATTTTTTTCTGTCAGAAAGTAGTCAGTCTGTAGAATTCTTTACTGCAGAGGGCTGTCAAGGCTGGGTTGTGAAGTATATTCAACACCAAGATAAACAGAATTTTTATCTGTAAAGGAATCAACAGTTATGGGAAGAAGGCAGGAAAGTAGAGGTAAGGATTAAGGTTTGATCTCATTCAATGTTAAAGCAGGCTCAATGGGCTGAATGGCCTCCTTCTGCACCTGCATCCTTTGGTCTGACAGAAATTCAAGTTACTCCTTGATACATTTGGCTGTGCATTTTTAATTGGTGTGGACTCTCCATAAAGGTAATTTCAATTCCTGGCAATTTTTGTGAACTCAATGAGTACTTTTTATGAATGCATACAATCCAAAACAAATTAAATGCTGGAAGTGGAGGTGCTGGCGGTCGTGTGCAAATGTGAAGTAGATAATGATTTTATGTTGCTGGATAAACTAATTATATCGGAGATGTTAACTGTGGACTGATGTTTTTGTGATATATATGTTGAATTGGCAACCAGATTATGATCATTCAGCATTGATGGGTCTTGAATTTGGCCAACTTGTTTGTGATTCAAATCTTTTAATACCATTAATGTATGATGTAAGATCAACCTATGTTTAAGAGAAATAGACTTTTATAATTTATACAATAACACTGCCCCCAAAATAAATACATTGGTTAAAAAAAAAATTACAGGTTTTGTCTGACCTATTGTAACTAAAATTCTGGCTTATCTAAGACGTCAACTCCTTGAGATAAAATTATCCCGTTCTTGCTTCACCAATCCACATGGATAACCTCAAACCAAGCTTTCTCCTTTTTCAATAGCTGCTCCTCCAATCGTAAAATTAAAGGGGAAGGAGTGGAATTAAAGGCAACTTTCATTTTATAAATTGTGCCAACAGTTGCTATTTGCATGTGGAAAACCAGGCTATTTGATAGGAGTTTGTTAAGAAAGCCAGAAAGAGCTTTGTTAAATCGACTATTTAATTAGAAGTATGTTTGTATCATGAATGACTGTAGTAAGAAAATAATATATCATCAATACCGTCAGATGAAACTCAAATATGTTTTAATCAATCTAAAAGTCAGGTTTATACTTGGAACTATTAACCTATTACTAACGTATCCATATGGATATAAGGAAATGCAAGACTACATGATGTGAAACCTTCCTGTGATTCCTTATATTTATTCCTGGTTGTTAGATTTTCCAATCTCAATATAATGATAATAAGCTTTAAAGGAAGTGTGCTTCACCAAGTGTCAACTCTCAGTATCCCGAACCTAGTAGCTCTCTGAGCTTCTCAAATCCCTACTGCTTATTCCACTGCCAGATTTTGGTCCCAATGGAAACTCCAGGAAGAAGCTCTAAATTTCAAACAAAACCCACTGAAATTGATCAAAGGATGAGGTGGAAGCAGAAATGATAACCCATGATAGATCAATAAATACAATGATGTAGAATTCTAACATTTACTGATTAAAATGGATTAAGATATTCCAAGTTACATTGTACAAGTGGATTAGTTTTTTAATTTATCCTTTTGACACTGTCTTTTATGCTTAAATGGTAAGAATTCTATTGAATAAGGGATTTTCCCCTTTGTTTCCACAGAAACTGTCAATCTCAGCTATGCCATGGATGAGACAAACATGATATTAATAATACAAACCTAACCCTATGCCAATTTTCTGCCTCAAGTGACAAAAGTGAATGTAGAACAAATCAGATTATATTATAGTAAGCCTGATGCATTTAAATGGTAATTTCAAAAGAGCTTCTCCCTCTGTATCACCTCATATGGTTCAGTCCCAAGTGTTTCTTAGCCAGTTGCAGTCTGTTAACTACTTGCATTAAACTGAAGGATGATTCCATGATTTCATACATGTTGGATTTTCAAAGTTTGTGAGAAGATTTGTAGCTTGGGTGCTCGTTGTTGTGGTTCTGTTCGCCGAGCTGGGAATTTGTGTTGCAGATGTTTCGTCCCCTGTCTAGGTGACATCCTCAGTGCTTCGGAGCCTCCTGTGAAGCGCTTCTGTGATCTTTCCTCCGGCATTTGTAGTGGTTTGATACCCAATACACCGACCACGGCAACAGACAGCTGGAACTGACAACCAGAAGTGGCAGATTCAAACCACTACAAATGCCAGAGGGAAAATCACAGAAGCACTTCACAGGAGGCTCCCAAGGACTGAGGATGTCACCTAGACACGGGACAAAATATCTGCAACACAAATTCCCAGCTCGGCGAACAGAACCACAACATGTTGGATGTTCTGACTCAAGCTAATTTCAGTTAGGAGCCTCCATTGTTGTCAGTGAAGGGTTGCTTTCAGCCAGTTTCACTGGACAGGAAAGTGAAAAGTTCAAACACACGGCACCACCCAGTTCCCTGTTCCACAGAATCCATTTTTACAGCTATCGACAAATGAGGGAGTGCCAACATAGTGCCTTTCCGTGATGGTATGGGCAAGATTATAAAGGTCACCAAAAATTCAAAGGGTTTTATATCGTCATGATTTTACTGTAATAATTACAAGGCAATTTCAATTCTTTTTAATGAAATAACACTGCAGTTCAATGTTTTACTTCATGAAAAATATAGTTTCCAGAAAAGATAATTTTTGATATGATGTGAAAATATTCTTTATTCAAAGCATCAAAATGATAGGACTGGACAGCACACTAGTTTCAAGTGTCACATCAAGCTTATGTGGGTGAACACGACTATTATATATAGCTCTTACACTTTGAGGCAATTAGTATTTTAGATTGTATAAAATTCTCCTTCATTAATTTTGTCTGCAAAAGCATAGAACTCTGGATTTTTTTTTTCTGTTAAAGCCACTCCTTCAATGTGTTATTAACTGTTTCCTGTTGTTTTGATATTGCCTGTAGGGTGTGGTTGCTGTCAAACACTGATGTCAACATCTAAAAGCAGCTGGAGATCCCACCCACAGGATGTCTGCTACCAAAGTTACCACCTCACAAACAAATTTCCAAAAGATATTTTTGTTAGCCTGGTATTTAACAGAAAAGGTGTTTAAGTAGACTTTAAGATAAAATGCCTGTATTTGCTAAAAAGAAATTGATACAAGTTTGCAGGAAGCAGAGATTTGTATGCAAAATTATATTGTTAAAATTAGTTTGAATGGGAATTTTACCTTTCAGATACACATGAAAATAGAAATGATGATTGTACATTGTCATAACACTCCTGATTATCAAAAATTGCTTAAGAAACTTTTTATCAATGCGTTTTTTGTGGGGCATTTTACAGCATATTTTACTTCAAAACAAAAGAATTACTAAATTGTTTGTGTACATTGCAAATCTTCAATTACCCTAACTAGTTATTGCATTATAAATTAGTAACAATTTGAACAAAATGTAGTAATCACAAAGCTGACAGAAACACAGTACTTTGTCACACCAAAGACCAGACAGATTGTATTACAATTCCTTCATCTTCTACTCTTCAAAAACAAGAATTTATATTTATATATGTCTCAAGTTGCTTCATAGGAATGTTACTAAACAGATCTTGACGTTAAGCCACATCTGGAAATATTAAGGCAAAGTTTGTTTATAAGGAGTAGTTTAAAGTAGTAAAGAAGTGGAGAAATTTATGGAGGGATTTCCAGAGCTTATGACTGAGGCAGCTGAAGGCACAGCTACCAATGGTGTGGTTTTAAAATTGGGAATACTTGAGACGTCAAAATCCCAGGAGTACAGATACCTTAAAGGATTGTGGGTCTGAGGAGAATAAGGGCATGGAGAACAAGGATGAGAATTTTGAAAAAAATCTCTGCTTAATTGGGAACCAATGTAGATCAACAGTCATTAAGGAGGTGGATTTACGGGATTTGGTGAAAGTAAGGACATGGACACAAACACAGATGACCGGAAGTTTCATGGAGGATAGAATATAGGATGATCACTGGAATGGCCAACTCTAAAGAGAAATATGAACTTGAATTCATTCAAACCTCTGCAGCCCGTATGGAAGCTGATGCCAACCAGATCAACTACAAACCTGCTGCTTGCTGACCCACATTGGGTCCTCATTAAGTAAAGCCTTTATTTTAGAATTCTCATTATTATTCGATTTTTCTATAGTTTGCCTTTTAACATGGTATAACCTCTTTGAACGTACAATCTCTGAAATCCTGCAACATATACCTCGATTGCATTCCCAAATTTAATTACCCCACCATTGGCATCCATCCCATTTTGTTGCCTAGATGTTGCCTCTGGAATTCACCCAAGAATCTCCACCTCTCTTCTCCTTTAAGATGCACTTTAAAACCTCTCTCTTTCTGTCAATCTTTTGGTCATTTATTTTTAAATGTGACTTGCTGTCAAATATTGTTTGATAATGCTTCTGGAAGAAGTGCCTTGAAATATTTTACTATGTTTAGGACATTACAGCAATGCATTACCATCATTGTTGATGAAGGAGATAAAATTGCCCCAGTACAAGAATTTGTCAGTCAGATACTCTAAATCTGTGACAGCCTGATATACTAGATCTCTTTGAGGGCTAGAATCAAGGACATTTCCAATGTTTGCGTGCCACTTCCATTGATCTCTGTCCCTTGTGAGAGGGTGAAGGATAAAGCAGTTCTCAAGAGAGTACAGATTCTCTGACTGAAGCTTTCTCAGTGCTCATTATCAGTTTCTTCATTGCGGTCTTGCCAAAATGGAGTTTGATTGTACCAAACGGGCCATGTATATTTTCAGCTACTGTCCACGGACATGTTCAAATTTGTGATAACTAAAAATAAATTTGTTTTAAATTTCTTCCAGAGAATTAGGCAACATTGACAAGGCGGTATTTGTTGCTCATCCTTGGTTTCTCTGAGAATATGTAAGTGAACTCACAGCTGGGGCAGGGGTCGAATGAAGACGAGATGTGGTAAAAATAGCAATTCCTTTCACTGAAGAACCTTACCGAGCCAATCAAACTTCTGCATTAATGTAGCAAATTTCATCATGACCCATAATTTACTGGTTTTATTAAACCCAAATTAATAACCTGCCATGGTGGGATCTGAACTAATGATGTCGAGAATGTGGTGCTGGAGAAGCACAGCAGGTCAGGTGACATCAGAGGAGCAGAAGAATTGATGTTTCGGGTATGAGCCATGAACTAATGTTTAATATCAAATTCACTAGGTTACTGCTAGCTTTATTCATTTTGGGGAAAAACAAATCTTCAACTGTAAAAGTTTCCAAAGTTATATGAATATGTTTAATTAGCAAATGAGCAAAGGGTAAACATGGGGCTGTGTTAATACAAGTAAAATACTTATCAAAGTTCACAAAACAACTCATTAAATTGTAATAGTACCAACAAGAAACTGTGTACAGAAAGCATTAGAGATATAAATGTATTGTATACCAATTTTGCTAGTCTCTTGAAGCTTCACAAAGTAGCTACTCAATAAAGACCATGTGACTCCAGGCTAAATCCTTGTCCTTGTTTTTGGGGATTTGTGGATATTTGTGGTCCTGCAATCATTAGCTAATGGATCTGACATTTTCCATTGTCGGAAATTATTACCAAACATAAATGTAACATTTGCAAGTTCTGTGACTTCTTGCCAAACGAGCTTGATGTATGACATCAAATAACTCTATCATAATTAGTCCTTTAACTGTCAATTTTAACTCATAGCATCTGAAAGGAACGCTACCATTCATGAATCTGGAGTTACCCGCAATATGTCATTATTTGAAATTGTGCAACATCTATTACCAGTAAACATTCATTACCTCACATGCAGTCCATATGGAATATAATTGACATACTGTAAAGACCATATATTTTTATTCTACTTTATTTTTAGTTCTAGGCTGAACTGGAACAAGAATAGAGGAATGAGGAAGGAATTGCTGTATTATAACCCTTGTGGCATGGTGTTTACGCTGCTGCTTTGTTCAAGCAGTAGGAGAAGACGTGTAACAGTCCAGCTCAGGGTCAGGGAGTCTGTAAACAAAGTGAGTTTGGACCAGCAACACGCTGCTCATTGGTTTGTGAAGTTGTGATTACAGAATTACAAAGTCCATTAGTCTGACAACAGCTATCCAATTGTCTTCTATATAGCAAAGTGTGTGTGTGTGTGTGTGTGTGTGTGTGTGTGTGTGTGTGTGTGTGTGTGTGTGTCTGTGTCTCTCTCTCTCTCTCTATACAGGAAAATTTTAAAGCCTAAACAAAGACAGATATTTTCTAACATGAGTTACTGTAAACTGTCACTTTCAACTAATGTGTCAGGGCCTTTATAATTTGTGAACCAATCACTCTTTGCCAACTGAAAAGAAGTAGAAGAACTGAAAGATTTGGGAAACTGAAGGAACCATTCCATTGGATCATGTGGAATCACAGATTCATAGAACCCCTACAGTGTGGAAGCAGGCCATTTGGCCCATCAAGTACACACCAACCCTCCGAAGCGCATCCCATCCAGACCCATCCCCCCACCCTAACGCCATAATCCTGCATTCCCGATGGCTAATTCACCTATTTTGCACATCCATGGACCCTACGGGCAATTTAGCATCGCCAATCCACCTAACCTGCACATCTCTGGACTGTAGGAGGAAACCCACACAGACAGACACAGGTAAAATCTGCAAACTCCACAGTCATTCGAGGGTGGAATCGAATCCAGACCCCTGGCACTAACCACTATGCCAATACCCGCATCTGACACTACAAGAGACAGACAATAAAAATTGGTGTTGTGTGTATGCAGGGAGTTTTAAAAGGGTTTGGGTTATATGTCAACTGTTCATAGTTGTTTAGCTGTAGTTAGAATCTACTTATTTGTAATAGATATTAATTTGTATTAAGGGAATTTGTGTTGCAGACGTTTCGTCCCTTGTCTAGGTGACATCCTCATTGCTTGGGAGCCTCCTGTGATCTTTCCTCCAGCATTTGTAGTGGTTTGTCTCTGCCCCTTCCGGTTGTCAGTTCCAGCTGTCCATTGCAGTGGTCGGTATATTGGGTCCAGGTCGATGTGCTTATTGATTGAATCTGTGGATGAGTGCCATGCCTCTAGGAATTCCCTGGCTGTTCTCTGTCCCTGACCTGGACCCAATATACCGACCACTGCAGCGGACAGCTGGAACTGACAACCGGAAGCGGCAGAGACAAACCTCTATAAATGCGGGAGGAAACATCACAGAAGCGCTTCATAGGAGGCTCCCAAGCACTGAGGATGTCACCCAGACAGGGGATGAAAAGTCAGCAACACAAATTCCCAGCTCGACGAACAGAATCACAACAACGAGCACCCGAGCAACAAATCTTCTCACAAAATTTAATTTATATTAAGTACAGAGACCTGTTGCAAGTTTCCTGAGAACTTGTGTCCAGTTAGGGATGTTGTACTTCTTGACTTGATTTCTAGCACATTACTGCAGTGACATGTAACAATACTATAAAGGTACCATAGTGACCGACTAAAAGTAAGATACAACACAATTTAGAGAAGCTGTCCATTCTCCACAAGCAAATGTTTGGATAATTTCCAACTGATGGACTTAATGCATTTGTAGGAATGCATTTGCAACACCTCCCTCAGAACAACCTTCAAAAACAAAACGATAACAATAACGACAATTAGATTAGTTTCTCTACAGCGTGGAAACAGGCCCTTTGACCCAACAAGTTCACACTGCCCCTCCGAAGGGAAACCCACCCAAACCCATTTACCCCGACTAACACACTTAACACTGTGGCCAATTTAGCATGACCAATTCACCTGACCTGCACATCTTTGGACTGTGGGAGGAAACCGGAGCACCCGGAGGAAACCCACGCAGACACAGGGTGAATGTGCAAACTCCACACAGACAGGCGGGAATCGAACCCAGGACCATGGCGCTGTGAGGCAGCAGTGATAACCACTGAGCCACCGTGCCACCCAAGAATCATAACACCTTTGATTTGAAATTGCAATGATGCATAAAGGAAAAAAGGAATATTGGGTATATATCCATAGATTTTTGAAGGTGGTAGGACAGGTTGACAAAGGTGGTTCAGAAAGCATTTGAAATCCTTTCCTTTATTAGCCAAAATCTTAGGAGCAGAGAAGTAATGTAGAAACTGTTTATATCATTAGTCAGGCCACAGCTTGAATGTAAGTCTGATCATCTCAGTATAGGAGATTTTATTTTTCATTCATTCATGGGATGTGGGTGTCAGTGACTAGGCCAACATTTATTGCCCATCAATAATTATTCACAGGGTGGTTAAGAATCTGTGGTTTTAAGGTCAACTGTAGACTAGACCATGTAAGACGGGCAGATTTTCTGTGATGTTTGTGAACCAGATAGGGTTTTTTATGACAATTGACAGGGTTACATGGTTACCAATTACTTTTGAATTCCAGATTTGTATTTGCAAGAATGTTGCAAATAAAAATGCAGGCATGAGAAAGATTGAAATTGTTCTTCTTGGAGCACAGAGGACTGAAAGGAGATTTAATTGTGATGTACAAAACTGAGAGGGGCTGGACAAATGGATGGGAAAGGCCTATTTATCTTAGAAGAGGGATACGTGACAATAAAGCACAGAGTTAAAATTATTGGTAAAAAGATTAGAGACATGAGATGAGAAAATATTATTTATTTTCATCCTGAGGGTAGAATGGGTCTGAAACCCTGTCTGAAATATGTAGGGCAGTAACCTTCAATTTATTTGAAAGGTGTCTGAGTGTGCACCCCACATGTAGTTATGTGCAGGGTTACACAAATCGCCAGAAGGTGAGATTAGGCTGGGTAGTTTGCTCTTTGCTTGGCACAGACATGCTAAGCCAAATAGACTTGTTCTGTGCTGTAAACTGTGATTCTAATGAAATAATAGTGTTACAAATTGGATACATGACCCTCTAAAACTTCACTTCCTGCTATTTTAGCAATGGTGTTCATCCATTTTTAACTAGCTTACAGTTGTTGTTTGCTTTGTATCTTTAAGCTTTTGCTTATAGGACAGGTTATTGTAACACTGCAGATATATTACAGAACTAATATTCCAAAATACTGGACTCAAAGCAGCGCATGAGTCAATGACCTCACCACAGTTGTTTGTCAACCTGAATTTAGTTCAAACAAACTCAGAAATGAAAGTCTTGTGTCAGGAAAAGGAAAGCTCCATGATCCCTATCAGGTTGTTATAAAAATCCATGGCCCATCACAGAAACGTCAAGACAAAATATTACATGAAATCATCAAAGGAGATAGGAGTCAATGTCCAAAAGCATGACTGAAAAAAAAAAGGTTTTACTAAGTATCTTAAGGGAAGAAAGTGAGGTTTAGAAATGGAGAGCTGAAATTTCAGGCCTGCCAAAGTTTGGCAATGGATAACTAATAATTCCATCTGATAACTTGACTCCAGTACAATATTCAGTCACAGCAAATAAAAGTACAATAAATCAAAATTCTAGGACTGTCTTTACAACAACCCTTGATCCAGTACACCACAGCATTACTGTACCGACACGGAGGACTTCCAATAAACCTATTGAGCCACATGGCAAAGTTTCATTGGCCTTCCCAAGAAATAGTAAACTTCCAACAACCGGCAAGCCTACATTCCTTTGAGGCATATGTCACTCGTATAAATGCAATGAAAGGCAAGTCAGGTGGCTCAGTGAACCAGTACTTTACAGAAGTATATGGTGTAGCAGGAATGATAGAATCCGGAGAGAAGGGCAATTGGAAAGAGATCTTCCTTCCTTTCCTAAGATCACTCACACAGATCATTTATATTCTTGTACGTTTATATTAATGTGTAAAATACAAAAGCTGTACAAAGTACTTACTCATGTGACCTAATTGACTGCATAGGACTGAGGGCTGAAGAAGATACCTCATTGATGCAGCTATCTGAATCAAATTCTTGCTCACATTTTATCACTTTCATCATCATGGGATCTTGTTCACCAGAATGAAGCAGTTGACCTAGCCAATAGAAAACAAAAAGGAAATATCCATTAAAAACAAGATTTTTAAAGTCATGTGGTAACACATTACACATGAATCCAGAGAGAATGGGAATTGGAAAGAGGGCAGTACGATAGGCTCAGTGGTTAGTACTGGTGCCTCACAGCACCAGGGACCTGGGTTCGATTCCAGCCTTGGGCAACTGTCTGTTAGGAGTTTGCACATTCTCCCCATGACTGCATGCATTTCCTCTGGGTGTTCCAGTTTCCTTTCACAATCCAAAGACCTGTAGGTTAGGTGTCATGATTGGGAGATGCCAGTGTTGGACTGGGGTGTACAAAGTTAAAACTCACACAACACCAGTTTATAGTCCAACAGGTTTAATTAGAAGCCTAGCTTTCAGAGCGCTGCTCCTTCATCAGCTCATTAGATTAGGTGTATTGGCCATGCTAAATTGCCCATAGTGTCCTGGGATGTACAGCCTAGGTGGATTAGCCATGGTAAATTCAAGGATATAGGAATGGGTGTGGTGCAGGGCGGGGCAGGGCCTGGTCTGCTCTCCAGAGGGTCAGTGTGGACTCAATGGGTCAAATGGCTCACTTTCACACTAGGGGTTCTACGGATTCTATGAAGAAAAGGTAAACTGTATCACCCCCATTCTCATTTTAACGCTAGTTTCTGTAATTTGGTGACAGTAAAGGACCAACAAAATTTATTTCCAAGGTGGTGTCATTCATATTTACCTCCACGTGGATGGTTACAAAGTTGCATGTGCTGTTGCCTGGAAATATGTCGAGCACCAGAAATTGCACATTGCATAAGAGCATCTGGGGAGGGAAAAATATATTTAAAAAGTTGAAGTATTCAATAAAACAAATGGCGAATCACATTTGAATATTTATTTCCAGGACATTATAGAGAATATTAGGCTGATTTCTCTGCTGTCCCATCCCAAAGCAGGTAAGATAGTGGTGAAAATAGTGGCAAAATGCAGTGTAGAGGTCTACCATCATTTCCTAGCAACCTCTATTTCATTCCCACTGTCCAAAACAACTGCCACTCCTTCACTACCCATTATAGGTAAACACAGGCAGGGCTGTGGGTGGGGACTGCTTAAGGACCTGCCTTTCAATCCATTCCTATTACTTCTGCATGTTGGGATTGTCTAGCAGATTGTCTAGCATGAGGTGCAGACCATCATTAGATTAGATTACTTACAGTGTGGAAACAGGCCCTTCGGCCTAACAAGTCCACACCGACCTGCTGAAGCGCAACTCACCCATACCCCTACATTTACCCAACACTACGGGCAATTTTAGCATGGCCAATTCACCTGACCCGCACATCTTTGGACAGTGGGAGGAAACCGGAGCACCCGGAGGAAACCCACACAGACACGGGGAGAACGTGCAAACTCCACATAGTCAGTCGCCTGAGGCGGGAATTGAACCCGGGTCTCTGGCGCTGTGAGGCAGCAGTGCTAACCATTGTGTCACCGTGCCGCCCCTTTTCGTTATCCCTACATTTGCCCCTTACCTAACACTGCGGGCAATTTAGCATGGCCAATTCACCTGACCTGCACATCTTTGGACTGTGGAAACCCACGCAGACACGGGGAGAACGTGCAAACTCCACACAGTCAGTCGCCTGAGGCGGGAATTGAACCCAGGTCTCTGGCGCTGTGAGGCAGCAGTGCTAACCACTTTGCCACTGTAGGCCTTGTGGGGAAAGACCCGGGTAAAGCCTCGTGTCTTGCAATCTTTCTCCTTTTGCAGGATGTGTCTGTCTCTAAGACTTAAAAGTATGCAACTCCTTCCTTCAAGAAGGGACTTTAACTCACTGATGCTGTCAAAGTCTACCCATAGCAGCACTGCTCAAAATCTCCTTTTTAACCATTGTAGCCTCCATTCTGCTCCAGGAATCTCATTGGCCTATAAATTAGATACAGTAACTGGGTGAAGCTTATGGGAGAAACCAAAGATGAATGCAGGAGGTCTACCTTACTCTGATTAGGTGAAAGGGAGGACTGCAGATGCTGGAGATCAGAATCAAGATTAGAATGGTGCTGGAAAAGCACAACAGGTAAGGCAGCATCAGAGAAGCAGGAAAATCGACGTTTCAGGCAAAAGCCCTTCATCAGGAGGGCTGATGATGAAGGGCTTTAGCCCGAAATGTCGACTTTCCTGCTCCTCGGATGATGCTGACCTGCTGTGCTTTTCCAGCAGCACTTTAATCCTGCCCCTACCTTACTCTAATGTCCATCCAACATCTTCCATCTGAAGGAAAATCCAAGCCAAACTGTAACTGCATTTAAGAAAGTTTTCAAAATTTTTGGGAAATGAAACAATATTAAATTAGTACTTTGAAAAAGTTATCTATTCAATTGCTATTTCGGTTCAGTGGTAGCACACTCAACTCTGAGCCACTGGTTATCAAACCCTCAGACTTGACCAATCACGTGCAACACCTCAGTGCAGTAGTTAGAGTATTCCATCTTGTCTGACGTGCCTTCTCTCAGATACAAAGCTAAACCAAGACCTCACTGGGTGAACAGAAATAACTCATGCCAATATTTGAAGAAAAACAGATTTCCTGGAATATCCTAGCAATCATTCTTCCCTCAACCAAGATCATTAGACCACATTTATGGGTTTCCCTGTCTTATTGCTACTTGAGAGACCTACACTGCGCAAAGTTCCTGCCATGTTTACTGAATAACAACAGTCATATTGTTGGTAAAAGTTCTTTGGGATATAGAACAAAGAACAGTATAACACAGTATAGGGCCTTCAGCTCTCGATGTTATGTTGACCTTTTAACCTAATTTAAGATCAAACTAACCTACGTACCCTTCATTGTACTATCATCCATGTGCCTATCCAAGTGTGGCTTAAATGTCCCTAATGTATCTGACTCTACTATCACCGCTGGCAGCGCATTCCACCACCCACCACTCTCTGTGTAAAGAACCTACCTCTGACATATCCCCTAAACCATGGGTGGGGAACCTGCAGCCTTAAGGCCACATGCAGCCTTCTCGGCCATTGTGTGTGGCCTTTTGAATGGATCAAAATTTTGCAGAACAAATCTTTTATTTTTTATTAATTTTTTTGTCCTTTATTATTTTTATTTTAATCTTAAAATGAATGTATTTAAAATACCAGCGAGTAAAAGAAACTTCATCGAAATAATCCCCACTTATTGCTGCAAATCTGCATTCTCCTACTTAACCAAAATCAAGACGCCCTTAAGGTCACAAATGACAGATATTCATCTCGAGGATCAGCTAAAACTGCAGACCTCCATGCTGCAACCAGATATTCACATACTTTCCTACAAAAAGCAGTCACAACAAAGTCATTAAAAGATTAGTTAACTTTAGAATTTACATTTTTTTTCCTTTTTTTAGTTAGTTAGTACATAGTAGTTAGACTTTTACAAAATAATGTGAATTTTGAAGAATATATAATTGAAGTTTCTTGGATGAGGCCTTATTAGATTACAACTAACATAATGCGGCCTTCCAACATGAAAAGGTTCCCCACCTCTACCCTAAACCTTCCTCCAATCACCTCAAAATTGTGCCTCTCCATGATAGGCATTTCCACCCTGGCCATCCACTAACTATGCCTCTCATCGTCTTGTACACCTCTATCAAGTCACCTCTCGTCCTTCTTCACTCCTACCTTTTTCTCCTTCGAACTTTCTAAATAGGCACGCCCTCCAGTACAGGCAACATCCTGGTAAATCTCTTCTGCACCCTCTCTAAAACTTGCATATCCATCTTTTAGTGGGGCAACCAGAACTGAACAAAATATTCCAAATGTGATCTAACAGGGCTTTATAGAGCTGCAGCATAACCTCACGGCTCTTAACCTGAATCTCCCGATGAATGAAAGCCAACACGCCCTACACCTTCTTAACAACCCTATCAACTTTATTTTATTTAAAATGCGCCGAGTGGGAGAATGATTATGATATACTGAATAATGAAAGGTATAAGTTCTTTCTTCACTTTAAATATTTCAATAATAATCTGTTTCAGGCTGCAATGAATTCATTAGTGCACACAGCAACATAGAAAAAGGCAAATTTCACTTATTGTATGGCCTCCTCAGATATTACAATGTCTTCCCCAACGAGTGCACTTACCTTGTTGATTATTTCTCATTTCATCCTTTATCATAGTGGGCACCATGATGGGTTGCGTGTACACAACAGGCTGTACGACTACTGGATGAATAACCGGATACAAGCCCGAGCCTGGGATTCCAGAGCGGGATAACAATGGACCACTGAGAACTGTAGGGATGGTTAATGGCATGCTGATAGGAGGCTGAGGTGACCTCTTATTGGGTGAACTGCAATGTGATTTGCTCATCGTAGGAGATGCAGAAGTTAGCATAGTCATTGAATAGGGGGACGACGGGGAGCTTGACATATGTGGAGAGTGTCTTTTGTTCAACGAAAGATCGACTGGTTCGATTTGGCTTCCACTAGCCTCAAGTGATTGGAAGAGTCCACCGTGGCAGCCGTGGAACGGTGAGTAAATAACGCTGTGTTTATTCTCAGATTTAATATCGTTCTTTATTCGGACCCTGTACCCCTGCTGGAATGGCTGCAAAACAAGCAAGGAAAATTAAATATAAAACTCCAACTCTGAAATCACTCAAATGAATCATTTCACTCTCCAACTACTTTAATCATTTGTAGAAGCTATAGTGTATCTCTACATTTCACTGTGCTGACCTTAAGTATCTGTGACTGTGGAATTCAGGAATCAAACTGTTTAACTACTTTAATGACACAATAATGGTAGAGTGCAGCTGAACTACAGATATTCATGTCCCAGATACTATAACTAGCTGATCTCAGTTTTGACATTAATTAGGGGTACTTCAATTTGCTTGATCACTCTCCAGAAGGAAACTATTGTAAACTTATAAATAAAATTAATTCTTCTTTAAATGTTTATAAATTTAACATACAAGTCAGTTACAGCTTTGATCCTACATCAATGCACCCTATGTAGAGACACTTACTCAGCTGGGATCCACAGGATGTGTCACCTGCAGCACATGCTGGATCTCAGTACTTGAGAAGTGGCTGGACTCACTTTTGTGCATCCATGAGGATGACATGGCTACATGTTTGGGGAGGTGGCCACACTACATGGTTAGAAGCGTACAGCCAATGAGGAAATGGGTGACTGCCAGGCAATCTAAGAGAATCAGATAAGCATCTCAGGAGTTTAATCAACAATGCATTTTGTATACAGAGGAGGATGATGGTTCCTCAGGAAAGTATACCAAAGCCAAGTCACTGGCACCTTGGCATAAAGTGTTGTCCAGCTGTACAGGTAATGGGGAGAGAGTATGGTGGGTGAGGGCAGAACGAACCAGCCATAGTAATAGAGGACTCCATACCCAGGGGATCAGACATATGTTTCTGCAACTGCCAACTTGACACTGGGATGGCATGTTGGCTCCCTGGTGCCAGGGTCAAGGATGATCTGGGGAAAGTAATCAGCCAGAGGTCATGGTCAATGTTGGTAAGAATAGGGGTGAGAGTTTGAAAGCAGATTTCAGAGAGCTAAGTTGCACGCGAATGACATGACACCTGAAACAATAGGCTTAGGATAAATCCCAGTCCCACATGCAGCATGCATGGAATTAGGAGAATGGAATGATTGAACATGTGGCTGAAAAGCTGGTGGAGGGGAGTGAGCCTTGGGACTGGTCCTGTGGACCCTGTACAGATTGGATACACCTGGAGAGAAGTGGAATAAATGCTTTCACATGCAGGTTTGCAAGTGCTGTTGGGAGGATTTAAACTCAAAATCCTGGTGAGATGGAAACCGGAGGGAAAATTCAAAGCAACGAACAGGAGGCAGAAACAGAGTGAGTGATTCTGAAAAACAGAGGAAGCAGACGTTAAAAATTTACAACAGAGAAACTTGGCAGTGTTGTAGGGAAAATCACCAGTCTTGGCGTCAGAATCGGGATTGAACGACAGAGTTTATTGTACAAAGAATCCAGAGCTCCGGGGAGAGAGAGAGAGAGAGAGAGAGAGAGAGAGATGTCCGGCAGCATGGCTATCAGCAGTGAGCCTTCTCTCCTCCTCAGAGCACATGTCACAATATTTTATACATTTAATGGTAAAATGGTCCAGATATCAAGCCTTTGTTTATGCAGCATGGTTTGTTTACAGAAAACATTACAGGGTCATTGTCAGTTTCGGCAGCTATGCAGAAGTCCATTGCTGCAGTCGTTGGCTGTGATCATTCTTCCTGAGAAGGAAGATCATTTCCATTACTGCAAATCTAAGGTATTAACACTTGTATACAAGCAGTCTCAGGTAGTTAACATTTCTGTTGAAGGTGGTGACTGGACTAAGACACTTCGGCAGGCAGTAGACATTACTGGTGTGTACTCTCTCCCCCACCTGCCTTAAATTAATTATCTATGTTTTGTGTCTATTGTACAGGCATCCTGTTGGCCACAGGCAGTATCTGTGTATGTTTCGCTATACTTCTCCACGTAATGGCTCCATGACCATCTTGTCTGCTAAGTGACCAACTTATTGCTCAGCGGCCATCTTGTATCTGCGTGCCCTGTGGCAGCATGCCCCACGTCAACTCCCACTTCAGAGTATTAAAACGGTGTGAAAGGCTCAAATAGCACAAATCGTTGAACTGCATTCTAGAGAACTTTATCAGTCAACACATGAGCCCGAAGAGTCATGGCACAATTCTAGATTTAATCTTAGGAAATGAAGCTGGGTTAACACATGAAGTAGCAGTGGGTGACAATTTTGGAGATAGTGATCATAATACAGTTAGATTTAGCATTGTTATGAAAAAGAACAAAAGGGAACAGGAATAAAAGTTGCAATTTGGAGGAAGACAATCTTCACAAAACTGATGATTTGGCAAAAGTGGTTATTGCTACTTGAAGGAAAGTCAGTGATAAGTCGGTGGAAACATTCAAAACTAAGAGTTCTACAGGCTCAGTGTAGACTTATATCACAAAGAAAAAGGTGATGCTGCCAAATCAAGTCCTCTGGTCACCCAGAAGCAAACAGAGGAAAGCAGAAAAATACAGCTAATGAGCATTTCCAAAAACCAGTTTTTTTTAGGAGCTCAAAAGATTTTAAAAAGATAGGATTGAAGTAAAAGAAAAGGAAATTAGGAAAGGATTCAAAGGATATGAAAAAATCTTGGCCCATAAAATTAAAGACAATTCAAAGATGTTTTTCAGTACATTGGAGCAAAAAGATGACTGTGGAAAGGTTGGACCTATGAGGTCAGCAATGCATAGAACATGGAGTCATAGAGATGTAGGATGCTAAATGAGTTTTTTTTTCTGTCTTCACAAAGGAGACAGAGGTTGCAGATATTGTAATCAAAGAAAAGGACTGTGAAATGTTAGATAACACAAGCTTAAAGATAAGGGAAGTCTCAGAGGGACTGAACTACATGAAGGTGGATAAAACATCAGCGTTTGATGAATTCTATTCTAGGCTGTAAAAGGAAACCAGAAAGGAAGTATTGGATGCTCTTAGGGTCATTTTCTAATTTTTACTAGATACAGGTGAGGTACCAGAGGACTGGAGGTCTGCAAACCACTGCAACTAGATAGAACAAATAATTAAATGCCAGTCGGTCTGACATCACTGTATTGAGAGCCATATTGAGAGACAGAATTAAATGGCACGGATTAACCTGGGAGAGTCTGCACGGTTTGTTAAGGAACCTCGCGTGTTGTTGGTTTAACTGATTTTTTTTGCAGAAATAACAAGGGTTGATGATGGTCTTACAGTGGATGATGGGTAAAAAATGAGGTCTGCAGATGGAGATCACAGCTGAAAATGTGTTGCTGGTTAAAGCACAGCAGGTCAGGCAGCATCCAAGGAATCCTATTCCTTGGATGCTGCCTGGCTTGCTGTGCTTTAACCAGCAACACATTTTCAGCTCTTACAGTGGATGATGTCTCCATGGATTCTGTAAAGTATTTTGCAAGGTCTCATGTAGCAGATCATGAAGAAAAATTCAAGCCTGCACAATACAATCGAATGTGGCAAGTTGGATTCAAAATTGGCTCACTGACAGAAAACAAAATGTAATGATTGACAAATGATTTTGCAAGTGGAATGCGGTATAATCTGGTGTTCCACAGGATTCAATTATGCTTCCCATTCTGTTTGTGGAATATATTAATGATTTTGACTTAAATGCTGGCAGCATAATTGGGAAATTTGATGACACAAATCTGGAGATGTTCAAGGTTCTGCATTTAGGGAGGGCAAACAAGAAGGGAATACATAAAAACAGGAGTATATTGAGAGGGGCAAAGGAAATGAGAAATCTTGGAGTGCATGTCCACAGGTTCCTGAAGGTGCCAGGACACGTAGCCAAGATGGGAAAGATGGTAAATGGGTTGTTTTCCTTTATCAGGTGTCGTGCAAGGGCAGGGATGTAATGCTAGAAATATTATAGTTATGTTAGACCAGTATGCTGCTATGAGGAAAGATTGCATAGGCTAGGGCTTGTAAAGTTACACCAGAGGAAGCCAATGGATATATTAATGAAATATACAAAATAACAAGTGACTTGAATAGAATGAGGGGCCCATTTCCCTAGCAGAGGTGTCAATTAAAGATGGCAGTGGAGCAGCTGGGCATCTCTCGAGCTCATCCAATCCTGCATGCTTTCCTTCGTTGTTCTTTCTTTTTGCTTCTGCTCTTTTTTTCTTCATTTCTTTTCATTTCTCTTCTCTTTGGAGCCTTTTGCAGTGGACTAGTCGCAAAACCATCCTGGTATCTACAGTGGCCATGCGCAAAATAGCAGCACCTCTCAGCAGTGGGAGGCAACAGCAGATGAGTCTCCTCATAGTAACTGCAGGCAGTGGTGGCAGCAGGGACATCCTTCTGGCATTTGGGGATGGTGGCAAAGCTCCTCCAGTGACTGGAGATGGCAGCAGCTGCGGACATTTCAAGATGGCGGCACCAGTAAGGCAACATCTTGGAAGCGGGTGATCGGAGTGGGATTCTTGGTGTTGGTGAGGTGACAGCATGGGACCCCTGGCGTCATTGAGGTGGCAGAAGAGCCAGGGACTCCTTATTGCCAGGAAAGTGTTGGTCCAGCACAGGTGGGCCCAATGGCAAAGAAATGGCACCTAAAGATTGGCAACTCCTACATTGGTGGGAGTGGTGCTGGCGGCAAAGAGCGGGTGGAGAAGGGTGGTGGGGCAGGTATCATTGGTGAGCCAGCTCAGGGTTCACAATCCTCTTTGTTCTTACACTATTCAAAATGGCACCAGATTGTGGTAACTGCTGAAGCTTTGCACTGTATTTTACTATACTTTCACTGTAAATTGCAAGTGACAATAAATAAATAAATCATTCAATTCCTAAGGGGCAAAAATTTAAGGTGATCGGGAAAAGGATTTGAGGGGGACGCGAGGAAAATGTTTTTCACCTAGAGTGTGGTGGCTGTTTGGAATTCTCTAAAAAGGATTGGTGGTTGAGGCGAAAGCCCTGAACTCATTTCAAAAGAAGTTGAATCTGCACTTGAAACACTGCAACCTGCAAGTTTATAAGCAAGGTGGGATTTGAATGGATAGCTAGTTTATTCAGCTGGTCAAACACAATGGGCCGAATGGTCTTTTTTTTGTGTACGGTCTGTCTATGGTTCTAAGTACAAACGTCGAAATATATTTATCTGGAACTTTTCTTTCCACAACATTAACAGACTTGTCTCCAATAAATATTTGCCAGTTGAAGTCTACTATCCAATTGCAATGAGGTTTATTACGTTTGCATTTCAAAGGGAAACTGCAGCATACTTTCAGGAACAAAAAAAGTGACTATTCTCATCTTAATCTGGAGGTGCCGGTGTTGGACTGGAGTAGACAAAGTCAAAAACCACACGGCTCCGGGTTATAGTCCAACAGGTTTATTTGGAACCGCCGAGTTTCGGAGCCCCAGCTTCTTCCTCAGGCTGCCTTGGGGGAATAGTGGGGTGCTTCTAACGTTTGTGGTTTCAAATAAACCTGCTGGATTATAACATGGTGTCATGTGATTTTTTTGACTTTATTCTCATCTTGTTTACCTACTTGAAACTGAATGGAGTGTCATGTTAATTTCAGGCATTAGCAAACCACCACAGATCTACTGCAGCTGACAGACTCGGGTCCTCAATAGCTCTGTTATTCTGAGCAGGCAGTCTGGACAGCAATCAAAAATGTTTTGGATCCTGACGATGTCACCAGAACGTAACTGCAATTTGAAGTCAACAGAAAGTAACTGTTTTGTCAGACTAACTTGATAGTGAAGAGGTTTAGGGTCAGAGGAGACCTGCTGAGGCCAAGAGGAGCAGGAGAGCTTCTCCAATGACTGTAGGGTGAAAGATTATGCTTGAACATTTCCTAACTGGCAGTAAACTTTTAAAAAAAAACATATATTTGAGGTTTTGGTACAGGCACTGAAAAATGCCTTGAATCCCAGCCAAAGTTTCTTGAGATAAAATAACACTCTTGACTGGCATCTCAATAACCACTTAGGGAATGAAAAATTTATGCTGATGCTTGCTGCTAATAATGACAGGAATGGAGGTCTCTTAAATAAGCAGATTTCCTCAAATTAGGTCATTACACTACTTTACACTGCAATTATTATGCAGAGAACAGCTGAAATTCATAGGTTTTGGGAACATGCACTGGATTCAAATTAAAAATTATCACAAAACTTGCAGCAATTTTGAAGGTGAAGTTAGACATGTCACAATAAACCCAAGAAAAAGAAGCAAAGTGATCATAAAAGACCATTACCAGACTCAGGATTGAGCAGCACCGTGGTATTGCACTTTTAGCAGCTGAATATCTAAAATAATTCCTTCACTCACAAAGAGATGAAATAAAGGTCATTTAAAGCCAAAGAAACAGCTACTAGAGTGAAACAAAGGACTCAATAAAATACCGCGGAAGAATGTGGCCTTTCTTTGAAGAGGAATGGTTTTCATGTTAATTGCTCCACAAACCTCGATTTATGTCCTTTGTCTCCTAATCAAAATCAAGTTATCAATTTCACTGCATAATCACTGCTACCTTATTCTCAGGCATCATCATCCCTACTGTCACTGATTACCACCCATCCTCCACCTTATCACATACTCACTTCTGTTCTTTCCTCCTTTACCCAATCGTGCTTTAAACGTTTCTCACTATTGCTCCGTTGAAAGAAACTAACTTCAATTGTTTCGGTTTCCATAGGTACTGCCAGACATGTTGGGTATTTTCTGTCTTTATTTCAGAATTTCAGTGCCAGTTTCTCAGGCACTATGAGATGATGACATAAATCCCAAAGAAACATGTTTCTAAACACAACAATATCACAAGTTGCTGTTGTTATGGCCATTAGTTTCCAAATGACATAGTTGTGCCATTTGGTGTCTCCTCAATTATTGAGACGTTGCTCCTTTAAGAACTGAATGCCCTCATGTTAAAGTATAGATTGGCGGATTGCCAGATTTATCAACCCATTTGCTTTTTGGAATGTCTGCTGCAATTCATAGATGTGAAGCATCTGATAAAGTCAATAGCAGAATGAGTATAGATTGCTTTATGTTAAACTAATGTCATACATTGATTTTTAGATAACAGTATCTAGAGGTGGAACAGAAAGAAAGTTGAAAATTGGCCATGTCATTGTCCAGTTTTGTTTTATTCTCTCAGAATATACACTCAGCTTCTAGATGACGTGAAGAGGCTTCTGTATGCGCAGGTCCTTTATATTTTTACTTGTTTCCTAAATTGTAATATTGACTGTACCTCAAAAAAGAATCTCATTGCCTGTGAGGCACTTTGGAACATCAAAGTCAAGAAAACACTATAAATATGCACACATATACTCATTAAAAAATCCTTCACAGGAAAGTTCTATGTATGTATGTGGTTCCAAAGTAATATATGACTAGATTTCCAATTTGACTATTCATCAGATATTCTACACAGTCAGTTTTAACTTGTGTGGCTGTCAACTCAGCATTTTAATCTGTTTTACATCTTTCTCCTATTGACGTATATTGACTGTATTTGGATTTTCTGAGCAGGTGGTTAGCCTGTTGATAAAATCAGTGTGTGCACGATACCGAGCTCAGGCACGACAAGGTGGGGAAACACAAGACTGAGATGTTTCTCAATTTCAAAGAGATTTGGAAATCCTCAATATGATCACCATGTCCTCTTTTTATAAAGTTCCTGTGGACGTGACTATCATTGTGATGATGACAGCAGATGCAGAGAAATTTCTATTTTTACTCAAAAAATGAGACTGCTAGAAAAGCTAAACTACGATGTTGCCTTCATCTCCAAAGTTTGTCGTGCCGAGAATGGCCACAATGGGCTGCATCATCACTTGCAAAGCCAATTTTTGTGCCTTTTTTCAAGGCATTTATAGTTCATGTAAGAATAATGCCAAAGGTTTCTGCTCTTTTGGTAAGAGAAGCAAGTGAAGTATAAAAGTAGCAGGAATTTATTTCATATTAGTTTGGTTACATAGAACATTAAAGACTAGAAACAGAAGGAGGCAATTGAGCCCCTTGAGCCTAATCTCAGCCTCAACTCCATTTTCCTGCCTGCTCTCTGTAACCCTTCAACCCATTAGTCATTAAAAATCTGCCTATTTCTAACTTAAATTTACTCAATATTCCAGCATCCACCACAGTGTGGAGTAGTCACTTCCATAGATTCATGACCTTTTGAGAGAAGTAATTTCTCCTTGTCTCAGTTTTAAATCTGCTACCCCTTATCTAAAACTATGACATGTCATTCTGGATTAAACAGACATTATTCCTCACTCTGCACTTATCTAAAGGATGCTAATTAGTAAATTGCTCTGCCTCTTAACATTTATTGATAATTTGTGTAGTTCTTCAGCATGCATTATTAATGAAAGCAATATTTACACAAACAACATTATGAATAAGCTTTGCAGAAGAAAGGTTATGTAATGTGCAAAACTGTACTAATTGACCCAAATAATATCTAAACTCCCTTTTTCTCACGAATAGGTACCGAGAGATTTTAACTGCAATCCCTCTTCTAGCCAATTTAATGCATCACCAAGTGCTTTTTCCTAAAAGCTATCAGCAGTCTCTTCTGTGCTGAATGAATGATCCTGTTGAACTTTGTTGAATATGACACCTTATTTATACTCTCAAATCAGTCGAGGATGTACTTACTTTTTATTATGAAGGTCTGACCTAAGCATTGTCCCCTGAGTTTATGGCAAATGTTGCTTTAAATCAGTTCATGCCTCAAAAAAGTTTAGAATTAGATTTAATTAAACTGCTTGTCTGTAATAATGTTTCATTCAAAGCACACTTGCTGCAAGTATCAATATCACTCGAATATAAATCATTTTCTCCACTGCTCTGGATTAAACCAAGGTTAAGAGAAAACAGCCTTTCCTTAGGAGCTTGGGAATAAATAGCGTCTCATTCTTTGTCTTTTCCTGTGTATAACCACTGACCTGAAAACTGACCGTAAATACAAATTTTCTAACATGTACAACTAGGATAAAATTCTGTAATTTTCATAACTCAACAAGGATAGTAGCTGACTTCTCTTTGCCATGGAAACAAAGTATTCTGCAGGCTACCAGACACGCTCTGTTAAAATAGTTGCAACCAATACCCTAAACAAAGAGACACAAGCCACCTTTGGAAAGAAGGTCACACCAATAAGGCTATCCCTGTTTTTAACTATGAACTTCACACCAAGTAGTAAATGCCACCTAGTAAGCAGTTAACACACACATGTGAGTGAATTATAAATAAACAGCATTTTTTGTTTGACTGTAAGGAAAGATATTCTTCCTTTGAGGAGTCTGCAAGCCATGTACTAAAACTGGAAAATCTGATCTCTTATGATTTTTGAGTCTTTAGGGTGCTGCTGGTAATTGCTGCTTTGCTAATGCTTCCCTCACTGTTGATATTTAGTACATCTATATGCTGGAACTGAATCAAAATAGCAATGCTTTGACTGCTCCTTCTAATATTATTGTGACACTTGTAATCTGTACGAACTGTAGCAGTGTGACAGCTGATCTCTTTGTTCTGATTTATGTCTTTTGTTTTAATGATCAGCTATACCAACTGATACATCAGTATACATGGAGCTAAAATAGATCAGAAAGTTTGGGATTGTGCTGAAACACATGATCACAACCAGACAACAGCACTGATACTAAAATTATCCCCCTGGTTCGGGTGGAGAATTCTGATCAGAAGATTTTGATTGTAAATGTTAGGCCAGAGTATGATTAGGGTTAACTGTGAACGGTTTTGCAATTGGACTGCAATGCCAAGTTCTAGTCAAGGCTCATCTATAAACAAATGAAGAGAGCACTGAATGGAATGCATGACTCCACCAGGATGTGTTAATTACAATTATACAGCTGCTCCTTGAGGGACTTCCCTGTCTGCTTTTAACTAAAAAACTGAAAAGGAAAGCATTTTTTTCAAAATGAGAGCTCCCATCTCACTGAGGAACCCCTTACCAATCCATATTAAACAACCTCCTCTGAAAACAGCCCACACTTTTATAACCATGGTAAATTGCACCACAGTTCAGACACAACATTCTAAAACAGTCTAAACAAATTAACCCACAGCATACGTAAAACAAACCCCAATTTGCCCTATCTCCCAATGTTAACAGGTCAGCTAACACAGCCAGGATCATAAGTCTAGACTGAAAAAAAAAAGAGTTTTTCACAGTGACCTGACAATCTGTGCCTATATTTCAACAGAAATGTTCAACTATATTTAGTTTTTAGTTAATTTCCTGACACCAATAGTTTATTACAAGGTGTTAACCATCCTAGAGATATTTTTGACATCAAAAAGCAATATTAGTATCCAAACAATGAACTTGCTGTACGGTCCATCAGATGTCCAGAATATAAAAGTGCTCAAAATAGTGTTTTGTTTTGATAATGTTTTAAAGAGGTAAATGGTCAGGTTATTGAAACAGTTAAGATTCTGAGAAGTTTGACACAGTAGATGCTGTGAGGATGCTTTCACTGCTGGGGAACTTAAAACTTGGAGACACAGTTTCAAAATAAAGAGTCTACCAATTGAGATCGAGATGGAAAGGACTTTTTTTTTCTCTCAGACAGTTGAGAGACTTTGGAATTTTCTCCCCCCAAAAGAAAAGTTGGAAACTGGGTTGTTGAATATATTCAAGGAAGAGCTAGATAGACCTTTGAATGAAAGGGGAGTCAACGAGAATGGGGACTGGCAGGAAAATGGAAGCGATGAACTGACTCAATGGAAGAGTAAAGTCAAAGGGACAAATGGCATCCTGCTGTTCTTAATTCTTATGTTCTAACACTATTTCACAGTGTGACAATACTGATCAACTAACAGAGGATTTCAATATTGTGGAGTTAAGAAACTAACTGGGACTTCGATGTCATGGCCATTTCGGAGACATGGATAGAGCAGGGACAGGAATGGTTGTTGCAGGTTCCAGGATTTAGATGTTTCAGTGAGAACAGAGAAGATGGTAAAAGAGGGGGAGGTATGGCATTGTTGGTCAAGAACAGTATTACAGATGCAGAAAGGAGGTTTGGGGACTCGTCAACTGAGGTAGTATGGGCTGAGGTTAGAAACAGGAAAGGAGGTCACACCCTGTTGGGAGTTTTCTATAGGCCTCCGAATATTTCCAGAGATGTAGAGGATAGGATAGCAAAGATGATTATCAATAGGAGTGAGAGACAGGGTAGTTGTCATGGGGGACTTCAATTTTCCAAATATTGGCTGGGAACACTATAGTAAGAGTACGATAGATGGGTCAGTTTTTGTCCAGTGTGTGCAGGAGGACTTCCTGACACAGTATGTAGACAAGCCGACAAGGGGCGAAGCCACATTAGATTTGGTACTGGGTAATGAGCCCAGCCAGGTGTTAGACTTGGAAGTAAGTGAGCACTTTGGTGATAACGATCATAATTCTGTTATTTAGTGATAGAAAGGGATAGGAGTTACCACTGGGCAAGAGGTACAGCTGGGGGAAAGGCAATTACAATGCGATGAGGCAAGATTTAGAAAGCATAGGATGGGGAAGGAAACTGCAGGAGATGGGCACATTAGAAATGTGGAGCTTATTCAAGGAAAAGCTCCTATGTGTCCTAGATAAGTATATACCTGTCAGGCAGGAAGGAAGCTGTAGAGCGCGGGAGCTGTGGTTTATGAAGGAAGTGGAATCTCTGGTCAAGAGGAAGAAGGCAGCTTATGTTAGGATGAGATGTGAAGGCCCAGCTAGGGCACTTGAGGGTTACAAAGTAGCCACGAAAGACCTAAAAGAGAGCGCTCAGAAGAGCCAGGAGGGGACATGAGATATTGTTGGTGGATAGGACCAGGGTAAACCCTAAGGCTTTCTATAGGTATTTAAGGAATAAAACAATGACGAGAGTAAGATTAGAGCCAATCAGGGATAGTAGTAGAGTCAGAGGAGATAGGGGAAGTACTAAATGAATATTTTTCAACATTATTCACTCTAGAAAACGATAATGTCGTCGAGGAGAATACGGAGATACAGGCTACTAGACTAGGTGGGATTGAGGTTCACAAGGAAGAGGTTTTGGAAATCCTGCAGACTGTGAAAATAGATAAGTCCCCTGGGCCGGATGGAATTTATCCTAGGATCCTCTAGGAAGCCAGGGAGGAGATTGCCAATCCTTTGGCATTGATCTTTAAATTGTCATTGTCTACTGGAATAGTGCTGGAAGACTGGAGGATATCAAATTTGGTTCCCCTGTTCAAGAAGACGAGCAGAGACAATCCTGGTAATTATAGACCAGTGAGCCTTACTTCAGTTGTTGGTAAAGTGTTGGAAAAGGTTATAAGAGATAGGATTTATAATCATCTAGAATAGAATAATTTGATTAGGGATAGTCAGCACTGTTTTGTGAAGGGTAGGTCGTGCCTTCTTTGGTAGACGAGAGTAAACCGGTTGATGTGGTGTATATGGAATTCAGCAAGGCATTCGATAAAGTTCCCCACAGTAGGCTATTGTACAAAATGTGGAGGAATGGGATTGTGAGAGAAAAAGCAGTTTGGATCAGTAGTTCACTTGCTGAAAGAAGACAGAGGGTGGTGGCTGATGGGAAATGTTCAACTTGGAGTCCAGTTACCAGTGGTGTACCACAAGGGTGGGTGTTGGGTCCACTGCTGTTTGTCATTTTTATAAATGACCTGGATGAGGGTACAATTTGCAGACGACACTAAAGTCGGTGGAGTTGTGGATAGCGATGAAGGATGTTGTAGATTACTGACAGACATAGATAAGCTGCAGAGCTGGGCTGAGAGTGGCAAATGGAGTTTAATGCGGACAAGTGTGAGGTGATTCACTTTGGTTGGAGTAACCGGAATGCAAAGTACTGGGCTAATAGTAAGATTCTTGGTAGTGTAGATGAGCAGAGAGATCTCGATTCCATGTGCACAGATCCTTGAAAGTTGCCACCCAGGTTGACAGAGTTGTTAAGAAGGCATACAGTGTTTTGGCCTTTATTAATAGAGGGATCGAGTTCTGGAACCATGAGGTTATGCTGCAGCTGTACAAAACTTTGGTACGGCCACACTTGGAGTATTGTGTACAGTTCTGGTCACTGCATTATAAGAAGGATGTGGAAGCTTTGGAAAGGGTGCAGAGGAGATTTACTAGGATGGTGCCTGGTATGGAGGGAAGGTCTTATGAAAAAAGGCTGAGGGACCTGAAGCTGTTTTCGTTAGAGAGAAGGTGGTTGAGAGGTGACTTAATAGAGACATACAAGATAATCAGAGGGTTAGATAGGGTGGTCAGGGAGAGCCTTTTTCCAAGTATGGGGACGGCGAGCACGGTGGGGGGGCATAGCTTTAAATTGAGGGGTGATAGATATTGGACAGATGTCAGAGGTAGTTTCTTTACTCAGAGAGTAGTAAGGGTATGGAGTGCTTTGCCTGCAATGGTAGTAGATTCGCCAATTTTAAGTACATTTAAGTCGTTATTGGACAAGCATATGGATGTACATGGAATAGTATAGGTTAGACGGGCTTCAGATTGGTATGACAGATCGGCACAACATCAAGGGCCGAAGGGCCTGTACTGCGCTGTAATGTTCTATGTTTAACATATTGGCTCACTTCACAAGAATAAGGAATGTATTTTTACTGATACAATAGCTATTCATGCAACATGCTATGTACCAATGGACCATTCTGAATCATTCTGAAGGAACATAAATTATTTATAGCACAGGAAGTTGACACTTGTACTCATCCTTTCTGTGCCAGCGAAATGAGCTTTACAGCTTATTCCCACTTTCCAATTCTTTGTCTATAGACTTGCAGGGGTGTTGGTTAGCTCTGTTGGTTGGTGATGCAGAGTGATGTCAATAGTACAGGTTCAGTTCTGTACCAGCTAAGATCACTGTGAAGTTTCCACCTTCTCGACCTCTTCCCTCACCAGAGGTATGGTAACCCTCAGGTTAAACCATCACCAATTGCCTCTCTCCAATGAAACAACAGTCTTAAGGGCCTCTGGGATTGTTGTGATTTTACCTATAGATCTGTGGGTTATAGAATTTAAAAAGCATACCAAAGTATTTATGTACCCCAAGGGTCCATCCTTATACTCTTCTTTCAGACCTCACCAGTCTCTGGTGAAAAGATTTCTCCTAATCAGACTATCACACAAAAATCAGGATTCTTGGGATTGAGGGCCATTTAATAACATGGACTCTGGATTGTTCAATGCACCAACAACAAAGTTGGAATAAACCTTACATCTTCAGATTGGAAGGCTGTAACTAGTGCGGTACCACAGGAATCAGTACAGGGCCTCAGTGATTTTGTCTCCAGTGATGACTTGGATGAGGGAACAGTGTCACAGAATGTAATTGTTAAAATCAGCTGGGAATGTAAGTAGAGAGGAGGATGTGAAGTGGCAGGTTGGGTAGTTTAACAAGGAACACCACGGATGGAGCACAATGTAGTGAAGTGAGAAGTGATTCACTTAGGCCAGAAGAAATAAAGCAAGTGAAATATTTTTTGAATTGTGAGAGATTGGGAAATATTTGCACTCATTGGTGGGCTATGGCGTGAGAGATGAGGTGGGATTTTGGGTGTCCTTACATCGGAATCACAAAATGTGGTTATAAACTGAGATGAGGAAATTTACTTCATTCGAAATTGTGAATCTTGCGAATTCTCCGCCCCAGAGACCAATGGAAACATATTCATGACAAAGATAGACAGATTTTGAGCAAGAAGAGATATGGGAATTGTGTGAAAATTTGGAGTTAAGGTTAAAGACCTTACCCCAACCATAGTTGTACTGAAAGGTAGAACAACTCAAATAGATGTATGGTCTACCCTCTCTCCTATTCTTTATTTCTTCTGAAGGAGGAAAAGATCCGGTTGAAGTTGTCATCAGCCAAAAGGTCACAGATGTAGGTTTTGAGCAAAGGATCATTGGATAACCATCGTGAGTAGAAACACATCTATATTCTCCTTCTTACTCTATCACAAACTAGTTAAAGGTATAGGAGGTGTGGATCAAAATGCAAGCTTATTTTCAAATCTGCAAGGCTCAACTATTAACTGGATACACTCACTATAAGCTGTAAACTAATTACAAAGTATATCCGTTAGCATCCACTGTAAAAATGAAGAGTCCTATTTTAACGTTGGCTGTATTTTGAAGAAATCCACTCTATTAATATGGATGTATCATCTATTTAATGAAATGTGAAGTAAACCCTAAATCAGAAAATAGGTAAGAAATCAAAATGAAAAAGTGATGGATTTGGATTTTCTGCTCCTTAACCAATTGATGACATTCATACTCACCATTGAAACGGGTTCCATTGGGTCTTGTTTGCCAGGCAAACGGTCAAACATAAGCATTTTGAGCGAGTTGCAACCCCAGAAGAGTTAGGTTTTCTGCCTGCTGAAAGAAAAGTGAAGATCTTGAATGAATTAATAATCCACATTCAGTGCATTCACAAATCACAATCAAAGATAATAAATGAACTATGGAAGCATGCCATAGTATCTGAAATGTGACCTCCAGTTAGAAATGGGGAAGTGTCAAGCAGTATCATCCTCTTCCTGAAGGGTTATACTATAGCTTCCATCTCATACTCATAAAACATCCCTGCAGAAAAAGTGACAGACTGATGTAATGTGAGCACATTCCTGTTGGTCTTCATCAATGCGACAACAGCAACTGAGCATGACAAAATGGAGTAGCTGATGTGAAGCTTGACCACTTCCTGTGTCTGCGTCAACCCTTAAATCTCTCAGGAGTATGGCCAATTTTAAAATGTACATGAATGGTCTTTGAAAGAATCAAAATCATGCCTAATAAACTATAGCTCTGTGAAAGCTGCTGCAGGAGTCGCTCTTGTAATTTTATAAATTGTGAGCATTATTGGATCTGTACCTGGAAATGGTTCAGGTCTTGTGCATTTGGACATGGATTGCTTCAGTATCGGAGTATTCACAAATGGCAAAAGGCATTCACATTTTACCGTTGTTGAATACCTCCACTTTTGATCTTATGATGAAGGGAAGGTCATTGGTGAAGCAGCTGCAGATGGTTAGGCCTAGGATACTACCCTGAGATAATGATAGTCTGGGATTGAGATGATTTACCTCCAAGAACAACAAACACCTTCCTTTGTACAAGGTACAACTTCAACCAGTGAATTTTCCTTCTGATTCCCATGGAGTTCAGTTTTTTTCGGGCTTCTTGAGGTGAAGGGCTGTCACTCTCACCTCTGGAATTCAGCTGTTTTGTCCATATTTGAACCAAGGCTGTAATGAGACGAGGAACTGAGGGGCTCTGGTGGAACCCAAACTGGGAGTCACTGAGCAGGTGCTGCTTGATAACATCTCGCATCGCTTTACTGAGGTTGAGAGTAGACAGATTGTGGGGGGGACGGGGGGAAACAGGTTGAACTTGTCCCTTTTTATAGGTAGGTAGAACATATCTGGGCAATATTAGATTGATGCCAATGTTGCAGACATACAGAAAAAGCTTGCTAAGGTGGCAAGTTCTGGAGCACATGTCTTTAGGATTATTATTGAAATGTTGTCAGGGCTCTCAGTCTTTGCAACATCTTGCGCCTCCATCTAGTTCTTGATATCACATACAGTTTATCAAATTGGTTGAAAATGGGCATCTGGGATGCTAGGGAGATTGCTCAGGAGGAGATTACAGTGCTTTATACATATATTAAAAATTGATTGTCCTATTATTCCAATATATAAAACTCTTTTCTGCATTTTCGCAAGACAACATGACCCAATGTAACTGAAAGGGACATAAGTACATAACGCTAGCAAAAAGCTAAAAATGTAACTCTTCTATAATCCATTTCTGCATTATAGAAAAATTGCACTTTAGAAACAACGCTTAAAGTGGTGATATAATCGCGTTACAGCCAACACGTTTTAAAAGTTTGTGTTTTAGAAACAGGCCCCATGCGTCAATTGCAATGAACTTGCATTAACAAACCACATGTCAGAGCAGAAAGACCTGTACCTAATTTATCAACACCGTTATTTCAAACAGAATCCATAAATTACTTCATCAACACCTATTTGAATAAAGGCTCCACTAAAATTTTAAAAAGATAGAGTCACCATAGTCCTTCCAAACCATAGGGCCACTCTCTCATTAGAGAGATGACGGCGGTGGGGAGTGGGGTGGGAGGGGGGGGGGGGGGGGGGGGGCGTTGTTTAACCTGAGCATTACCACACTGCAGGTGAGGGGAGAGCTATGTAAAATACACCACACAATGGAATGTGTAGATCTTTTGACAGCTTTTCACAATTCAACAATGTAAATTACCTGAACTACAATGCAAAACAAACGTGAGGTGAATTAGCTTCTTTCAAAACTTATGATCGCACATTTCCTTGTCATTACAAACACACAATACAATAGAGTATTAATAATAATTGCGAATAGGGCATGACAGGATGGATGTAGATATAGAAATTCCTTGGATTGCTGGGCAAAAAATCAAAGGTTATAATCTCAAGATTTGAGGTAAGCCATTTAAGAGTGAGCTGAGGAGAAATTTCTTCAACAGAGGCTAGTGAATCTTTGGAATTCTCTACCCCAGAAGGGTGAGGAAGCGCAAATATTGAGCATGTTCAAGATAGAAATTCATCAATTTCAGGAGACTAAATGACATCAGAAAATTTATAGATGGTGCTGGAATGTGATATGAAGTCATAACCAGGAAAAGGGGGGCAACACAGTGGCTTAGTGGTTAGCACTGCTGCCTCACAGCACTAGGGACCCGGTTCGATTCCAGCCTCGGGCAATTGTTTGTGTGCAGTTTGCACATTCTCCCAGTGGGTTTCCTCTGGGTGCTCCGGTTTCCTCCCAAAGTCCAAAGATGTGCAGGTCAGGTGAATTGGCCATGCTAAATTGCCCGTAGTGTTAGGTGCATTAGTCAGGAGTAAACATAGGGTAGAGAAATGGGTCTGGGTGGGTTACTCTTTGGAGGGTCAGTGTGAACTTGTTGGGCAGAAGGACTTATATCCATACTGTAGGGAATCTAATCTAAAAAAAAGTTGAGTAGTACAGGAGGCTCAATGGGCTCAACAGCCTATTTGCAATCCTATATGAAAGTGACTTGTACAAGGTATGCATGACACTTAGGAAGCTCACAACATCCCAAATAAATACGCAATTTTCTCAAACAATTTCTCCTCAAGATAGTGCCATTTAAATAGAGTCCTGCTTTCCTTTCAGAACAGAAGATGGATATCTTTCTTAATTCAAAATTCAGATCAAAAGCTGAAAATACATCTTTCCCTTCTGGTTTTGCAAGAGACTTCCATTTTGTCTTCGCAATCAACACAGTAATACTACAGACAGCAAACACGGAGCTTTTGAAAATGTACAACAATAACTTTGAGCAGATCCACCACAGGCTCTCACCGCCGGGAGCACACTTGGGGAATGCAGGTGCTGATGTCAGTGGTTCCTGCAAGACTGCTCAAGAAGGAAGGAAATATTTGTGAATTTTACTCTTCATTTATTCTACAGGAAATAAACTGTTCATCCAGAGTTGGAACAAATAATTCCTGTCACTGCATTAATTTAAATGGGTGAACTGAAGTACAGAATAATGGAAATCTCAGTGAAATCTTCTGTGCTAACGGTTTCGGCATTCAGCCGAATCGATCAGCTGTCACTACACACTGACATTAGATTGACAACCAACTTGTTTAGAATTGGCTGACTCATATGCTACTGAGGTCAGCAGGAGGGCAGCAATGACTTACCATTCACACTGGCCCATTTACCTGCCTGATAACTTCACAGATGGAAGCTACAACCAATGTATTAGTTCCAGACACAGTTGGTATATGTTCCAAAACTGGAATCTTTTGTAAAATCCGATCAATAATATAACACCCATACTGATACAGTTTATACCTTTGTAATGTGTTCTCTTCTGTTTCCTTTCATACCTTCACACATAGAATAATACTTCTTTCCTGTGAGAATGGACAGACTCCTCTCGCTTTGTTTGTAACCAGTAGAGGGGCAGCGTTAAGCTTCCAGCTGCATGTTTACCAGTATAACTTTATACAAATGAGTGTACCACAGGGTGTATCACTCACCACTGTTGTTTAGTGAGGACGAATGGTCTAACCAACAATGGAGAACAACGGGTTACATGAATAGCTGAAGGAAGGGTGTGCTGGTCTTTGTTGGAGGTTGCATCTGTTATGGCAGAAGTGTAGTGTGACTGGTCTACACACCCACCCAAGCTCAGGGGAGGGGTTATTCTCTCTGGAATAGAAGTGACAATATTTCAAAGGGCAGCAACAAAACATCTTTAATTATCACCCATCCTAAAAGAAAAAACAACAAATATGATCCCTTGGCAGAATCTGACTGAGACAGCTGTCAGAATTGTACTTGTTACAACCTGATTGTTTTGGTAACATTTAATTCAAGAATGAAAGTGTTATAAGAAAAAAACAAATTAAATCTCAAGGAAATGAAGGGACTTGCATTGATACAGTATCATTCACAACCTCAGGACATTCAAAGGCACTTTTTGGAAGTGTAGCCCCTATTGTAATTTAGGAAATGCAGGAACCATATTGTCTGTTAATTTGCTCATGATCAGTTAGTGGACAGTTAATTTGCGTTTGGGATGTTGGTCGAGTTACAAATATTGGTCAGAATATTTAGAGAACTCTCCAGCATTCAGCACATGAACAACACAGCCTGACACGGGAAAGGTGGATTACAGTTGAAACACAGCGCTTACTTCAGTTAGTAATGCACAAAAACTGTGGGACTGATTTGTATTGCAATTCCACCACTGATCCCACTTACCATCAGTGAGAGTGCAGGAGAAACAGAGATTCTCCCGAGCAGTCTGCATTTCATGGGGGTTTTCCATTCCCACAATATGCATTGGAAGAAAATACTAGTTTGCCATTTTTTTCTCCAGCAACAGCCAGCTGACTGGTCAGCCTGTGATAATATTTCACCCTTGCTGGCACTTTGACCCAGGAGCAGAAGTGAAAGTTGCGACTCAGTAACTTGTGCCAAATGACGTGCTATATCCCACAGGACTGGCAGGTTGAGAATACTGCTGAACCACTTCTGCTTGAAGCAGCTCTTTAAAGCTTAGGGGCACATGATATACAACTTTGAATGGATCTGCCGCACAGTTTCACTGTTGGAAACCTGCACAACCTGAAAGTACCAGTAAGGAGATTACTTTGTGACAAGCATAAATAGTAAAATATAAATGATCCACGTAAATACATACGCACACTGAACCAGTTGTAAACGCTATAAACAACAAGCAGCATATAACACTTTCTACATAGTATCCTAAAGTGACAAAACTTTTAATAAATCTGAAACAAGAGACTGAATGTTTGCTGTGGAATTTTGGTTAAAAAAAAATGGCAAAATGATTATCAGAAGCCTTTTCTTTCCATTATTTCAACAAAGACATGAACGGAAATAAAATAAATGTTTAAACCCTTTGTTAAATTAGCAAGCAGACAAAGGTGTTAATGTTTCTTACAATTTTCACACAATACAACTTCAATTTCTAAATTGTCAAGTTACAACATAAGTTTCTGTTAGGATAGACAGGACACTGAATCCAAACAAATGGAGTAAATTCTCCATACGGAGTTAAAGGAAATATCAATGTTTCAACAACATACAATTTAAAATATCTCAAACAGGTCGTGACCCTTTGCAAAAAAGAGGATGTGGACATCAGCTGAAAGGATTAATTCACTATAACACAGAGAGTCCTGTTCTGAAGGGCATTTGAAGGCTCCTTGGAAAAATGTCAGTTGGCACTCCTTTTGTTTCCCACCCACCGATTCCAGGAATTCATATCACACTGTCAGCTAGATAACAAAACATCTACAGGGTTTCTATTTCCTTGATTAGCAGTTTGTATTGCCATAACCGTTCATCTTTCAACGTATTCTCGTACAGGGACACACAATTAGTCCTATCATTCACAGAAAATCAATACTAGAAACGTACAAAGAACAAAAATACAACCCAACTGAACAAAACATTATTTTTCATTAGGATCTTGCATTTGTTTTCATCCATAAAATTGAGACATACAGTCACATCTTGTCATGTACAATTACCATGCTTGGTGCACTCCCATGATTTTTCCATTCACTAACTACATAATTCAATGGAAAACATCATCATGTGCACTTTTGGCAGGGAAAAAAAAACTATGATAGAAGCACAGATTTGGGAAATGAAGTAAAGTAAGTTTTGCTAAAGTACAGCTGGGTGACAAATAACGATGGAACTGGAGTGGGTAAAGAATAAAAACCAAAATGTCATGTCAGTGTTACTGAAAAAGCAGGAAATGGAACAAAATTAATCAGCAGCTCATTTTACACTTTGCCCAAGTTTCTTTTCCATTGAAGTCAATGGGGAAATAATCCAGACATCGTGTAAACAAACATTCGAAATAGGAGCAGATATAGATCATTCTGCCCCTTGAGCCTGCTTCACCATTCAATGCATAAAGATCATAGTCAGTATGTTTGTGTTCTGTATTCCCCATAAAGAGAAAGTGAGGACTGCAGATGCTGGAGATCAGAGTCAAATCGTGTGGTGCTGCAAAAGCAGAACCAGTCAGGCAGCATCCGAGGAGCTGGAGAGTTGATGTTTCGAGCATAAGCTCTTCGTCAGGACTTTTGTATTCCCCATTTCCAGCTACTCAGTAACCCTAACCTCCTGCCTCAGAAGAATCCACCTACCACTAGCTTAAAAATATTCAATGACTCTGTCTCCACCAGCTTCTGGATCTGTCTGTTCACCACAATTTGTTGCTTTTGCAAATTTCAGCCCTAGTGTACAAATACTAAATTACAAAATTGCTTTGAAAAAAGAGATAATAGTTTAATGATATTTAGGATTCTGTTTCTATATAGATAGATTTGCTAAGGTAACTTATTTTGTGATTGCCTTCAATTAACTTAACTGAACATACTGTCTAGAAATCTTATGGAAGGTTATTTGATTCTGATATAGCTTTTGTTATAATGGTTAAGTAAATTACATATACATTTCCTTGAAATAAGCATGATGCAGTGCTTATATATCCCTGAATAAATAGATACCAAGCTTGGCGGAGAAGAGATTTAGAAATTCAATAAAGAACCATAAAAAATACTAATAACTGTGGCTTGCTGGTGTGTTTGGTAGGCAGAAATATGATAAATCAGACATTCAAGAATTATAAGTTCTTTCACGGCTACGTAATTCCTGCCAAAGCTTTGGCCTGGAAAACTAAAACAGCAATTATTTTACATAAACAACTTTCAGAATTTAATCTGACAAACCAATTGCCCATTTTATATTTATTTAAGCAGTTTTGCTTAATAAATCACACTACTTTGACAGTTGCAATGTATACAATGATTTGTACCTGACAAGAAGCTAAATTTTCATCTCCAGGTTGCAAAATGTGAGGTGGTCTTTTCACAACTTCACCTGCAATTATCATCAACGTGACAGGAGGCAGATTCAGGGTGTAGATTGTGACACATGCGAGGCAGAGGTATCAAATAGTGCAGATTTTGCAGATCAGTTCAATTAGAGCAATGGCTTGCCATCCTTTCACTAGTCTTGCGATGATGATATTGCCAAACCTTGGTCAGGAATGAACAGCAACACCAGCCCCCTCAGGAGATTCACACTCCATGAACTACACTGACTTGAGAAGGCAAACCACATTCTTATAGGTAAAAACAATGACTGCAGATGCTGGAAACCAGATTCTGGATCAGTGGTGCTGGAAGAGCACAGCAGTTCAGGCAGCATCCAACAAGCAGCGAAATCGACGTTTCAGGAAAAAGCCCTTCATCAGGAATAAAGATGAAGGGCTTTTGCCCGAAACGTCGATTTCGCTGCTCGTTGGATGCTGCCTGAACTGCTGTGCTCTTCCAGCACCACTGATCCAGAAACCACATTCTTATGCTGACTCATGCGAAAGCATTCTGGGGACCGGGGTTTGAATCCCACCATGGCAGATGGTAGAATTTAAATTCAATTAAAGAAACTGGGAATTAAAAGTCTAATGATGACCATGAAACCATTGTCAATTGTTGGCAAAACCCACCTGGCTTACTAATGTCCTTAAAGGAAATAAACTGTCATGCTTACTTGGTCTGGCTTACATGTGACTCCACACCAACAGCAATATGGTTGATGCTTAACTGCCCTCTGAGCAATTAGGGATGGGCAATAAATGCTGGCCTAGCCAGCAACTCCCACATCCCGTAAAACAAATAAAAAACCGGAGCTCCGCTGAGCTTATTCTGGGTTGATTGCCACTCAGAGCAGCCGGGAATATCAGGAAAGAGTATTCCCCAGAGATCCTCCTGCATCAGGTTGAGGCCCACATGAACATACTATTCCCCAATGGGCCAAAGCTACCTCGCAGTTCCCCAAAGCAGTCTAGTTGAGGTCACCAAATTGGCCAGTGCATTGACATGGCACCAGGAAACATGACATGCACCTTAAGCAACCTGGAATTTGCACTATATGAGGTGACTGAGATGCTCCTCTAATGTTTATATGCAAGCTGGCCTTGCTGCATGCAGCATAGCTGACCTCTTGAGTACACAATACATGTGACATTACATAGTAGCAAGCATCTTTGGCTAAGGGAAATGATTTATGGAGAAAAAGAGGTGGCGAAGACATGGGAGACACTTTCGAGTTATTACTAAATACCAAAGCTCTTGGATGATCCTACACTTCACCCTTTCCACCTTTCAGGAGCTGAACGAGCTGGTGAGGACTGAGCTGGAGTGTGAGGCCCAAATCCCAAAGGATATCAGACCTTGAGGAGACAACAATGGCCATCTCAAAAATGCCTGCTGCAGAATGTATGGGTAGAGGCCAGTTCTCCATGGCTGGTGCACAAAGTCTCTTTCACAACTTGGCAGATGAGGTATATGTTTATCCTGTTTGTTAAACACATGGGACCCAACAAAAATGTTGCAGGCCAGTCTGCGTTTTGCACAGGAAGCATTCCTGACCTGTGAAAAAGTCATGCAAAAGGTAGCGTGGTTTCAGGAATGCAGAGTAAAATGGGATTTCCTCTGGGGAAGAAAATCTAGCTTGGCCTTTCAGAAATGCTCCTCCTCAGGCAAATGAAAATTTGGTGAGCATGTTAGTCTTTTGATTTAGCCACCAGATTTAATTGTCAAATTAATCCAGCTTGCTGTTTTCTCCTTTCAGCTTTCAAATATGTACTCAGGAGATTTTAGTTTCTTTTTCGTGTAGCAATTGGTGCATGTTTTAAAAAAAATAGCTCCATTAGAAAACCTTTTCTGAATCCAAACGACATAGTCCACGTGTGCGTTATGACCACAAGCTCTAGCCACATTTATTCCCAACACCAAGTCTGGCAGTGATCCTGTTGTTTTATAAATGGGGGACTGTTTGTGCCCCTGGCAGCACAGAGACCCATCTCAAAGAGATGGTTTCATCTAGACCGCAGACAAATATAAATCCCCACCAGTGCTGGTGCTGCCTGCTGAGGGACACTCTCTGTTCTGGCTGAATTTTCAGTTTGTAGGCCGGCAAATTTTTATTACTACTTTCTGTATGGACGAGATTGTGACATTACAGAAGAGCCAGAGCCAGAATGTAACAGAAATTTGAAATACAACTTGTTAGCAAATGTGACGATACAGGATTGCAGGGAAAAAAAAACTTAGGGCAACTTACATGGTCACATACTTAATGGAGGTAAATTTGTAGGACATAAAGAGCAGGGGAATTGCACTATTTAGATAGCGTCTTTGAAGTCAGCACTCCCACAATGGGCCAAATGGCCTTCTGGTGTTTTACTATTCTATGATCCTATGCTCAAATATTATGCATACAGTTAGAACGAGATCCTAGGCAAGTTTTGCCAAGGGGTTATTACTGTTCCAGCTGGGGAAATCCCAAACTAACAAACTCCAAGGAGGAGGATGAATTGTCTCCCCTTCTTTATTCATCTACACCCTTGATTGTGACAAGAAGAGTAATTTATAAAGTAATACTTCCTGTGTGGATACCTTTCTCCCAGACCAAATGAATTTGTTTTCGAAGGAGCCAATTTCACCAGATTCTTGAATTAACAGAAGGGTAAGTTTAGTAACTAATAAATAGGAGAAGGAATAATAACACATCAAATACAGACACTGAATAGAAATGAGTAGAGAGTCCAAAATAAAAAGTTAAAAGTCTCTTTTATTATCTTTGTAACAATTAGTCTTGATGGTTGGTGTATTCCCAGGTTTATCCTCATTGCCCCTTCTCTGACCCTCATTTTCTGTAACATGGTTTCCCTTTCTCATCTTGTCTCTGCTCTTTGATTGACCTCATCTTTCCACTTCTGGTCCTTCGCTGCCTTAAATTACTTCTCCCCCCCCACCCCCTTCCCTCAGCATCGTTCAGGTATGGATAATACTAGCACACACTTTCCTGGTCGCAATTCCAAATATCCTCAAAAACATAACCCACTTTTCCACACCAGTCTTAAAGTTATGTGTTCATTCTCTTTAATTTTACGTACCTGACACTACTGTGGAGGCTGTTCGGGTAATAATCTAGAGATTACAACTTCAAGGTTCTGCTTTTCAATTTGGCGCCCAGCTCCTCATAACCCCTGTGAAGCACCTCTTTCCTGCTTCTACCCAGGTTGTTGGTGCCTCCATGGAACATAACCATTCAGTCCGACCCCACCACAGCAACTTCCTTATCAGCCCCGAGCAGATTTCCCGAATCCTGGCACCAGGTGAACAAAGTCAATCCCCCTTACTGTATTATGACCTGCTATCAATGCGAGTTAATCGTGTTGCTCCCCTCACTTGAATGCTCATCCAACCTGCAGCCCCCATTTTTATCTAAACAGGTTGAGAGATGATCAAACCTATCAGACAGTTCCAGAGGCTGCCACTCCTGCTTTCTAGCTTTATCTGCTTCATTCACAGTCGCACCCACCTCTCCCTGACCACTGACCAACTCAGAAGTCACTATCCTAAGTTGTGAGGCTGCCTCCTGGTACAAAGATTTCAGCTAATCATCACCCTCTTTGATGCACCACAATGCTGGTAGTTCAGCTTCCAACTCAAACTCCGAGCCAATGTTGCTCACGCTTTAAGCACTCAGCACTAATGCGTTTACCCTGGATCAGTGACATCAAGGAGTTCCCACATACAAAACCCTCATACATTATCTGTTGGGCCATCCTTAATGGGTTTTAATTATGTTATTCACTTACTTTTGCTGCCTTTGATATATTTCATTAGTGTGTATACTGGACTATATTGAAATCTTAGAAAATAAAATACCATTAACATTCACCAGAGACTCACCAAACAGCTAACTCCTTTCTCTGTAATAGGACAAAGGCCAATTCCAATCAGTGTCTAACTCTATGTTTGGCTATGGGCCGTTTCCAGGTTTTCCCCCTCCCAGTAATTCTCAGCCAAAAGAGTTGGACACTTGCATTAACTGTCTTTGGATGATGCACATCTGGGCCTCTTCTGGTCAGAGACCCTATTAACCCTGTCGCAGCCGTGGTGACTTCACACCAGTATTTATGTAAAATATATATGATGTCAACATAATTAGAAACAAACATTCCCCCACTCCCTCCCCTGCAAAGCAAATTGAAAGGGGGGGGGGGTTGGGGGTTAGCAAACAGAGTGTGACTCTTCTGTTCAGCTTTGCACAAGGAACTAACTGCTTCTCAAGTTAAAATGAAATTTTGCAGCTGTGTGCATAAGTCAAGAATAGATATTGACCATTTAGAGAAGTCAAAATTATCAGAACAGAGCTCTCTAAGTTCCACAATACACAAGTATTGATTGCACAGTGTGAAGTGATTTGTGTATATCACACTGTATCCTTCCCACCAAGTCAGCAAATGCTCAAAAACATTTACATGGATCAGAGAAGCTTAGGTGGGACTGGAAATACTGATGATAGTATCTTCAGAGTGGATAACATGTATGTCTTGAGCATCCTTCTAAACAGCCTTAATAAAACTCGGCCAATGATATGGGACTAAGAGTATAATAGCAGCCCATGCGATAACCTATTACTTTGTATGATTTCCCTTATCAGATCTCGGAGTTACTTTCCATTAACAGGTAAAATACATTTCAGGAATCATTTGCCCTCCAGTATTAGTTTATAACAGTCATCCATGACAAACACGGCCTAACATATATGAACATAGAGATGACGTCCATGTTTCACTGTGGAAAAAAAATTGGAGATTTCAAAAGTGACCGCTAAAGTATTTGCTCAGGGAGGAGGGTTTTACAATTTCAATATCATTTGCATGTGTGAAAGAAGATGACATTTTATCAAGCCAAAACCTCAGGCAATATATTCAAAATGAGAAGTCTCAATACATTAAAAGACAATAGGTGTGCCTGTAATGAAATTATTCTCATATGCATATGAAGCAGCGAAATTAAGATCAAAACCGAGGTTATATTATTTTAAGCTTTATGCAGACCCACCACTATATTTAAAGCCTTTGTAACAGGCACAAAAACAGAGATAGACAGGTGCCCAATCCAATGTGTAAAAGTTCTTACGCTGCCTTTCTCTTTCAGAGTCAAAACGTGTGGTGCTGGAAAAGCACAGCCAGTCAGGCAGCATCTGAGGAGCAGGAGAATCGACGTTTAGAGCATAAGCTCTTCATCAGGAACATTCCTGATCTGGAACTTTCCCTATTTTTTTTCCTCTGTTGCATATTGCTTTTTCCAAAGAGAAGTTTTTAATCATTGTACCTATCACTCTCCAGAATACAAAGTCCATATAAACACATTTATACACTATCGATATTTTAATAGAGTCAGGGGATATGTTGAAAACAGGTGCTGAAGTAAGGTGGGAAGGGGGTTCATGTGGAGCTAAGAAAAACCAGCAGAGACCTGGTGGGCCAAATGGTTTGTCTCTGTGCTCAAAGGTTTGCTGTTCTGATTAATATTTTTGTTTATAAAAAAATTAGACCATCAGGTTTCATGATGCAAGCAGAAGTTAATCACGTGTACTGCTGATTGGGAACAGTGCCTGACATCAGAATGAACTCAGGTTCTCAATCTGGCATCAGTCTGGAGTAATCCCAAATCAGCACAGGATGGTCAGACATAGGATTGATGGAACCTCAGCCTAAAACATGTTTCAACTCAGCCCCTGTAGTACATCGCTGAAAATGTGTTGCTGGAAAGGCACAGCAGGTCAGGCAGCATCCAAGGAGCAGGAAGGTAGACATTTCGAGCATGAGCCGGCTCATGCCCGAAACATCGATTCTTCTGCTCCTTGGATGCTGCCTGACCTACTGCGTCTTTCCAGCAACACATTTTCTGCTCTGATCTCCAGCATCTGCAGTCCTCACTTTCTCCCTGTAGTACGTAGCCCACTGTATGTAATGACAATTTGCATACTCTTGGCAATTTTACCTTTTTGATCCAAACCACGCCAGTGTACTGGTAAAGTCGTTATCTTGCAGTTGATACTAATGACAAAATTATAATCATGCAAATCACATGACCATAAAAGACTTTCAATACCTAATAAATACAAGACAATTCCTGGGTTATATTTTACTTCCTTGAATAGTGTAAGTTTGTACACAAAAACACTGACCCAATAGCTCCTGCCAGCATTCCAGATCAGGCAATGCTTGTTTTATCATTCAAACTGCCAACCAACTAGTAGAATTTATTGTCCATTTCCCATGACCCTTAGGATTGCGATGGTGATCCTCCTTCTGAGAGCATAGCAGTCCATGGTTTGAAGGTATATCTACAGTGCTGTTAAGAGAGGAGTTCCCTGACTCTGACTCAGTAAAACTGAAGGAATCTCAATATAGGTGAGGCAGTATTTAATACTGACGACTGCAGGCAACTACACATGCACACTGTTTGGTTCCAAGCACAGATATCAATGTGCAGACTTCTTGACACCAAGAACAGCTATGTAAGAATCCTACTCACTGACTACAGTTCAGCCTTCAACACTATTATCCCTTCGAGACTGATTACCAAACTTAGTGATCTTGGACTAAGCCCCACTCTCTGCAAATGGATCCCCAGTTTCCTGACCCACAGGCCACAGTCAGTCAAGGTTGGGGATGATATTTCATCCTCACTAACACTCAACACTGAAGCCCCTCAGGGGTGTGTACTTAGCCCCTACTGTACTCACTATACACCTATGACTGTGTCACCAAATACCAGACTGATGCCATTTATAAGTTTGCTGATGACATCACCATAGTCGGTCGAATCTCAGATGGTGACGAAACAGACTACAGACAGGAGGTAGAAGACCTGGAAAAATGGTGTACCGAGAACAACTTAGCTCTCAATGTCAGCAAAACCAAGGAACCCATTATTGACTTTCATGGGATATTACTCATGCATCCCCCCCCCCCCCCCCCCCCCCCCCACACACACACACACACACACATTAACAGTAGAGGTGGAACAACAATGTCAAGCTCCTGGAAGTAGTCATCAACAAAAAGCTTTCTTAGACTCTTCATGTGGACAAAGTGAGATCTGCAGATGCTGGACATCAGAGCTGAAAATGTGTTGCTGGAAAAGCGCAGCAGGTCAGGCAGCATCCAAGGAGCAGGAGATTCGATGTTTCGGGCATAAGCCCTTCTTCAGGATTCCTGAAGAAGGGCTTATGCCCGAAACGTCGAATCTCCTGTTCTTTGGATGCTGCCTGACCTGCTGCGCATTTCCAGCAACACATTTTCAAGTCTTCATGTGGATGCACTGGTTACAAAGGCCTAACAATGTCTCTTCTTCCTCAGGCAGCTGAGAAAATTTAGCATGATGGCAAATACCCTTGCCAACTTTTATAGGTGCGCTATCGAGAGCATTCTGTCTGGATGTATCACTACCTGGTATTGCAAACTGTACCATTCAAGATCAGAGACAGTTACAGAGAGTGGTGAACTCAGCCTGGAGAATCACAAAGGCTAACCTCCCATCTACAGAATCCATCTACCAGGCCCGCTGTCAAGGAAAGGCTGCCAGCAATCTCTAAGATCCACCCCACCCTGGCAATGTTTTTCTACAACCTCTACCATCGGGGAGAAGGTACAGAAGCCTGAATGCACGCACCAGTCAGTTTCAGAACAGTTTCTACCCTACGGTTGTTAGAACACTGATTGGACTCACAAACTCTTAGCATTTGCCTGTACCTGTTTTTGGTTTTTGCTGCTTTTTATCTATTATTTACTTATCTATACTATTTAAGTATGAAATCTGTCTGCATTGCTCACAAGACAAAGCTTTTCACTGTGCCTTGGTACACGTGACAAATTCAATTCAATGAGACATCATGGGCAAATATATTACTCTATATATGTGGAAGGAAGTATGCGCAATTTTGAAGTAGGCTTCAGTAATAGGGAGAAGAATGCCAGACATGGAATGGGGATGGTGGAAAATTCCCAAAATTAGAAAGGAAGAGAAAGACAGTCCCCGAGTCAGAGTTTGGGGAGGTGAGCTGACATGGAGGTCCCAGGAGCTTGGAGACCCTTCCTTCTGTTTACCTTCTTTACTCTCCTCGCCCCTCCTGGTCACCCCCACCATCCCTTCCACCCTCCATCAATACCCCGCACCCCCCACTCAGTCCCAACACTCCTCCACCCACTCTGGCTATGGTCTCCTGAAACCTGGATCCATGCAATTCAAGTGGTACAGAGTGAGCATGCAGCAGTGTTTGCAAACACAGCCCATTGAAGGTCATGTGACAGCTGCACTTGGCCTTCCCGTCAGCAGAGATCATACACTTGGAAAGAAAGGAGCCTTGATGAGTTGCGGCAGTGCACTTTGTACTGACAGATGTAGAAGCCATAATATGCCAGTCGTGAAGAGAATGAATCTTGAAGGTGATAAGAATTGAAGAGCATTTTTAGCTCAGTTGTTTCAGAACTGTTACTGCACTGGCATTTACTGGAAGATATGGAGCTTCCAAAAACATACTTTAATTAATTGTATGAATAAATTATATGACATAAAATACAAAACAAATAAGTTTGTTTTTAATCCTGTATGTCACTTACTACATCTATATTTATGTTTAACATTTAACAGGTCAACGCAGTTCTGCTGTTTTCAGCCCCTCAATGTACTGAAGCAGGAGTTTCTCTCGGCAAGTAATCTTGAACCTTGGAACGTGCCAAACTGAGTTATGTTCTGTCCACAGAAAACAGGTTAGACGAAATCCGATAAATCACCACCCCATTGGTCTGCGTGCAATCAAAGTGACGAGAGGTCTCACTAACAGTATATCAAGTTACACTTATTCAGCAGTAAACTGCTAACTGATGCCAATTTTCCTAGAGCTCTCTTTGTCACATTCAGTCAAATGTTGCCTTAATGTCAAGAGCAGTTACTCTCATTCTACCGCAGGAATTCAACTCTTTTGTCTATGTTTGTCTCCAATTGGCTGACAGGTTTCCTTCTGCACAGCAACACTTCTGTGATGCTGTTTGGACCAGGCTGGCAATGTGGTCTGAAGCCAAGTGGGCACTGTGGTACTCAAACTGAGTATCAGTGACCAGGTCACTATCGAGTGCTGCTTGGTAGAAGAGGTCATCTGCAATACCATGTCCTATCACCCGACTGATAACAGAGAAAACCAATAGGGTGGTAGTTACCTGGATTGGATTTGACCTGATTTTTTTTTGTGAGCAGGATATCAGAGGTGATTTTCACATTATTGGGTGGATGCTACTGTTGTAGCTGTACTGAATCAGCTTAGCTTGAGACACAGCTAGTTCTTGAACACAAGTACTTAGGACGAGAGCTGGGTTGCTGTCAGCCCCAATGTTTTTGCTGTATCCACTGCACACAGCCATAGTCTGATATCAGGTGGAATGAATTAAATTGGCCAAAGATTGGTTTCCACCAATGAAAATGATATTGTAATGGAATCTTTTGCTCAAATAGCTCCCTAATTATCCATCACCATTCACAATTGGATATGGCAAGACTGCAGATCTATTATCTGATCCTTCGTACTGTTTTCTTATCTTTCCAGAAGAAATGACTGGGGCATTTAATTTGCCCCACCCTGATAACTGCCTCCCTCCAAGGATGCCTTTGACCAGCTTTGTCAACTTAATCATGAAATTTCGCGAATACTGTCCATTGTCACCGTTGACATGTACATGACAATTAAAGTGACTGCTGACTTCAAATACTATGTCTCGGAATCACTCCAGAAAGCCTAGAGGCATCCGAGCTACATTAGCCAGGCACTTGTTGAGTAGTATATTATCAAAGTGGCTGTCAATTTCTGACAAGCAATTTTTTTCAGAAACTGTGGGGGTCTCACATAAACGTTCAAAAATCAAGTCTTTACTTCTTCCATTGTTTGTTTGAATGTTTCTGTCATTGACATTCCATCATTGTCATGACTCATTCCACGGCCATTCAGGCAAATGGGAAGCCAGTTCTGAGGTCACTGTAATACTAATGGTTAAGGCCATAAGAAACAGGAACACAAGTAGGTTCAATGGCCCTGTCATTCAATAGGATCATGGCTGATCTGACATTCCTCACGTCCATTTTCTTGCCTATTCACTGTAAAAGGTTCCGTGACTGATCAAGAATATGCAGAAGGACTCTGCCCCCACAGCTTGCTGTGGCAAGGAGTTCCAAAGACTCTTGAACCTTAGAGAAGAAATTCATCCTCACCTCAGTCTTAAACTGCCACCCCTTTCAATCTAAGATAATGTGCTCTGGTGCCAGACTCTTCCCCCCCTCAAGGGTGGTAACATCCTCTTAACATTCACCCTGTCAAGTCCCTTAAGAATCCTTTATATTTCAATGAGATCACCTCTCATTTTGCTAAACTCTGGTGAGTAGAGTTCCAACCTGTTTAGCCTTTGCTGATAACACACTCCCTCCATACCAGGGTTCATCTAGTGAACCTTCTCCGAACTGCCGCTGATGAAATTATATCTTTCCTTAAGTATTGAGCCCAAAACTGGTCACAATACTCCAGATGTAGCCTCACCAGCACCTCCTGGATTAGTGATGCTGGAAGAGCACAGCAGTTCAGGCAGCATCCAACAAGCAGCGAAATCGACGTTTTGGGCAAAAGCCCTTCATCAGGAATAAAAGCATTTTACCTTTTACCTCACCAGCACCTTGTTGCACTAAGACTTCCCTACTTTTATACTCCAACCCTCTTGAAATAAGGGAGAACATTCCATTATTTCTCTGTAATGAAGCCATAGTGGCTGTGCTGGATTGGTTATGATTTTTCCAAATGTTCTAGTATTTCCTTAATAATTGATACCAATACTTTTGTAAAAATAGATGTTAGACTAATTGGCCCATAGTAACCTTTTTTTTTGCCTCCCTCCTTTTTGAATAGGGCTATCACAATAACAGTCTTTCCGATCTGCTGATATTTCTCCAGAATTCAATGATTTTCGGATTGATTCACACTGCACTGGATTGTTGGGGTAGTTGGATTGATTGATTCACACCCTGTAACTGGTCACATTCTGTTATGTGTCTCTTCCAACTCCACCGTCTGAGACCAAGAATGTGACGTGCAAAGAGTCACATTGTACCAAAGTGCCCTGGTACACCCATATGCCAGGATGTTGTGATTAAAGTTACTCATTGCAAATCTTACTCAAGAGCCAATTAATATGTTTATCTTCTGATGTCACCACTCTCCATTCAGAATGGGTGTGGTATGCTACTTGACACACACATCAATTTGCTAGATCCTGGTCTTCAAGACACCGCTGCCAATAATTAATTAACGCAACAATTAAGCTCCAAATTTACTTCTTCCCAGTGCAGAATCTGTCTAACTGCCAATGGTGAGGCTTTGCATGACTGTCATTGTGGAACTTTCTCAGACAGTACCATTGCTTACAATGAATGGAGAAGGTATTGTTGACCAACACAAACTGAAGTAGAGTTATTGAAGCATGTATCTGAGTATATGGCAGCTTTATACTTTGGTATTGTCACATGTCATCAACAGACAGGGCCAACTCTGAGCGATGCTTGTTCCCATTTCAGCTTTCCTCACCTGTTGCTAGTGTTAGCAAACTGTCGAAAATTCTTATGGACGTATTCGGGGACAGTGGGTCTTTACAAGTTAGCATTTCTGATGTAGATTTTCACATGAGGGAATGAGTTGGGGGCTGAGTTGGTAAGGGACAGCAAGGCAAAATTACATTTCTCAGATGCTGTCAATCTGAAAAAAAAATCATAACATCAAACACACGAAATTATAAGGCATCAACAGAGGTCTGAGTACAACGACACAAATCTACTCAGCATTTGTGATTAACTAGCAACTTGGAGAGGCCATATAGAATGGTTATAATGGCTGACAAAATCCCGTAGTGGAATAATGGACGGTTTTGTAATGGTGGAAGGTAGTTAATTAATACACTGTAAAATCGGTGGCAGCGTTTTCATTCAGCACAACATTTACATTTGCATAGCGCCATTGGCATTGCAGAATCTCCAATGAAAAGGGGATGCTACACCTAAGCATGAAGAAACGTTGTTGCTGATTTACAGCAGGGTTTAGGAGGGCTCAATTAATTCCATATGTAATTTCTTACATCTGATTTCAGGCTGTTTGATGTGAATTGGGAGCAGATATGGAAAAGTTCCTCCAGTCATTCAGCAATACTGTTCCGCAATTTCAGTGCGCAAGATAAAAAAAAGAAAAAGGATTCCTGTTGTGGCTGAAACGCATAATCTACAGCTGTTCATCATGGCAACAACATCATGCATTTGTATGGAATACAAAATGTACAGTTAAAAAAGATGCAAGGAGCTTCTTTCGCATGAAAGTATCTGGGTGCTCCTGTACATTAATCACCAAATGATGGTTAGGAGGATAACTGGCTTGTTGGTCTTTGTTAGTTTCATATTCCATTCCCTTTGCAACAAAGTATTGGTACAGTGCATTGTTAAGACCTCATTGTCCTAGAAACAGACCCTTTAGTCCAATTCATCAATGCCAACCAGATATCTTAAATTAATCTAAGCCCATTTAGAGGATTGTGTATACTCTTGGTCTCCTAGTAATTCAGAGTAGGGATTTACTGAGAAAAGATTGAACAATTTGGTCCTATACTCATTGGAGAGGAGTATAGTAGAATGAGAGATGATCTTATTTGAAAATATCCAATTCTAGGAGCTTCACAGATGCTGGAAATTGTGGGTACTGAGAGGATATTTCCTGAGTGGGAGTTTAAAAATGAAGCATTTCCCATTTAAGATGGACATAGGAAGGAACTTTGTTTCTCAGAAGGCAAACATTAGTCTTTGGAATTTTCTTCCACAGTGAGCAGTAGAGGTTGGATCACTTAACACATTCAAGGCAGTGGCTAGATTTTTGATCTACAAGGGAGTCAAAGATTATACAGAAAGTAGAGTTAAGGCCACAATCCTACTGAATGACACAGCAGGCTCAGTTGGCCAAATGGCCAACTCATGCTATTTCTTTTGATCTTATGTTTACAGGAATGTAACCAAAAGTAACAGGGACATATAGATTGTGATATACCAGCTTGACCCAAACACTCTTTTTTTGTAATATAAAACTCAGACAGGTGAAGATAGAGGGATGAAATCATGATCGTGCAAGAAGCCAGAATTGAAACAGCATTAATATCTTGGAGAGTCGTAGAGCTGGAGGAGTTTACAGAAATAACAAAGGTTCAATCCACTGAAGGATTTGAAAACTAGAGTGAGAATTTTAAAATCAAGGAATTGCTAGAGTAGAAATTAATGTGGGTCGGCACACACCGAGATGTTGAATGAACAGAGCTGGTGTGAGTCAACAGAGAGGCAGTAGTAAGCTCAGGTTTACAGCGGTGAATGTTGGGAGGCTGACCAGGCAATCATTCAATTGAAGAAATTCAAAATCAAATGTATAACTTCTTGGAGAAAGTGAGGGCTGCAGACCAGAGTCGAAAAGTGTGGAGCTGGAAAAGCACAGTAGGTCAGGCAGCAACCAAGGAGCAGAAGAATCAACGTTTCGGGCATAAGTCCTTCTGAACTACTAGGAGGCCAAACTACTAGCAGTCCTCTAAATTGGACTAGATTAATTTAGGATATCTGGTTGCATGGACAGATTGGACCAAAGGGTCTGTTTCTATGACTGTGAGGTCTCAACAATGGACTGTAGCAATACTTTGTTGCAAAGGAATGGAATACAAAAGTAACAAAGACCATTTCTGATGAAGGGCTTATGCCCGAAACGTCGATTCTCCCGTTCCTCGGATGCTTCCTGACCTGCTGTGCTTTTCCAGCACCACATTGTATAACTTCTTGATCAAACATGTGATGATTCACTTGTATACCAATGATTCATTTTCATTGTTCAGTGATTAGCAGAATGTATGATTAGGAAATAATTGGTTTGAAACCTTCATACTTGTTGAGTCACTAACTCCAAAATGGTTTAGGCCAATTGTTTACCCGGTTTTGATAATGCTTCGTTCAGGTGCAAATTATTCCTGCTTTTACTATTATTTGGTAGAAAGATGTGGTCTGAACCAGACATAAAGCAGTGTTTCTCTTGTGTACAAAATCTGCTCTAGATGTCAAGAAAAATCAAAACATACTTTATATTAGAATCCATAAACAAAAAGACACTGTATTAAAGTAGGATTTCCACACTGCCAAACAATGCTCAATGGTGCTGCTAAACGCTGAACATACCAGTGTCATGAGCTGAAGTGATCTCACGGCTTTACAACAATAGCAATATGTGTCGATGCATGGTGCAGCTACTGGCAAAGTCTGTTTTTTTCACCATTGGGAACAAATATTTACTCTTTACTGTGACTGGCCTTAAAAAAATGGTCAAAAAGTATCGGAAATGGGTCCGGGTCTTCAACTAAAAACAGTTATTGAAGCTGCCACAAATGTATTTTAAATGTACAAGGAATGAACTGGCATTGGGATGATTTTGTTTCAGGTGAGCCCTTGGGGTAAACAGACTTGTATTTAGATAGCATCTTCCCAACCACAGAAGGTCTTGAAGTATCGCATTGCCAAAGAAGTTGTCTTTTGAAATGGACTCACTGGTGCAAAATAGAGAAAGCACCGGCCACAATGCACATAGTAAACACATACCAAACAGCATCACAGTTAAACTTTTTTTTTGATGTTGATTCAGGGATAAATATTGACCAGAAATAGCTCTTTAGCTGTTCAACCTCAGTTTAAGGTTTCATCTTTTTCAGCCTAATTGACGATCCAGCACTCTTCCCAACAGTCCTGCACTGGGGTATCCGTTTTGAACCAGTAACCTCCTGACTGTCAACTGAGCCACGTTTGTACCTTCAGTCTTTCTCTCCACATTGACACGTGAAACAACATGTGAAACCTCATGCACCAAATGCTGATCCACTTGCAAATTGCATCCTCTTATTTGACATTGTGAGACATTGCCACTGCAATTCTTTTGCAGCAATTCAAGTAAAATATTTACAAAGCTACATATTGGCTGAGGACTGATACAAGAACGAATAAGAATTCAATGTGAGCAATCTAATTTAGAGGCTTTTCTCCCATGGGATTAGGGTTGAACACTGAGTTTATATTCCAACTTGACAGTAATGAGCATTGCAAATTGCAGGAGCCATATTTGAAAATGAGTTACTAACCTTTAAATCTTCCATAGCACTTTAAACATAGCAAACCTAATTTGACTCATTACATTTTCCTGTTGCTCCCTTTGTTTTGGGATGAAGGAGGGTGGGTAATGGTAGAAAGGGAACAATAAGCAGACAGTTCCCTTTTGATTTCATCTTTTATCTGTAAATATTGCAATACAAATGTCCCAACTTCAGAGGAGTAGTTACATTCCTATTTGCTGCACCATGTGATGCAGAATTTAATTAAGAGTCTCCTACTTTAAAAATGAAGTAAAATTCCCATACTAGGATGTTGCCTGGTATGGAAGGAATGTCTTACAAGGAAAGGCTGAGGGCCTTGAGGCTGTTCTCGTTAGAGAGAAGAAGGTTGAGAGGTGACTTAATACAAACATATAAGATAATCAGAGGGTTAGAGAGCGTGGACAGGGAGAGTCTTTTTCCAAGTATGGGGACGGCAAACACGAGGGGACACAACTTTAAAGTGAGAGGAGATAGGTATAAGACAGATGTCAGAGGCAGTTTCTTTACTCAGAGTAGTAAGGGTATGGAATGCTTTGCCTGCAATGGTAGTAGATTCGCCAAGTTTAAGTGCATTTAAGTCGTCAGTGGACAGGCATATGGACGTACATGTAGATGGGATGGGCTTCAGATTGGTATGACAGGGCAGTGCAACATCGAGGGCCACAGGGCCTGTATAATGTTCGATGTTTAAAAAATTATGATTTCTTTTGGATTTTTTGCCTGCCAATGAAAACAATAGTTGATTAGTTCATATTTATTTCCCTAAAATAATGGATTTCATTGTAGTTCACAGTTACATTGAGTGTATTAAAAAATAAGTGGTTACTAACTGGCTTTCTGATCTTGTGTAAATTGGATACTGGATCATGATGTTAAAGTGGCAGAGCTAAGATTCACACAGTCCTTTCAATAAGCAGTTTAATTCTTTAGGTATAGTGAGAAGATAGGACTTCTTTAAACTGTGACCACTTAAAAGAACTGGATTCAGTCAAGCTAAGACATTTATGCAAACTTTGCACATTTGGAACATGCTAAACTGATTTTATTTAAACAGGATAGTAGAGGAGAGAACTCCTACTTCTCCCTCTATTAATATACCCTTTAGATCACAGTTTTTTTAACGTTATCTTTAGCAACTGGCTGTGTTTTAGAAGTGGTTTCCTTATTCGGATTCTGGTTTCTTGATTAATGAGGGAGACATAAACCATGTCTGTTATAACAAAGGTCACAGTACATCTGAATGGCTTGGAATAAGCTAACCCAATGTTCCAGTTTAACTCAGGACAGTTCCACTATTGTTGATACAATCCTGGTTATATTTTTGTATGGTCAATTTATTGATCTCATTGCAGCTTTTTAATGTTACCGAGAATCGCTTTTCTGAAACAAAGTAAACTTATCCTAATTGATTCATCCCTTCCACTCATCCTAGTTCTTAAGCTGTCTGGTAGTTCATTGGTGTTTGTTATGAAACCTCCTCCTTTGTGATGAATTTCTTAGGAGATCTATTGTTTAAGTAAGGACAGGAATTAGAGAACAAAAGCTTTTTCATTACGAAACCACGTGCAAATGGTGGGATGGTGCATTTTATATTTACAACATTGCCTCATGTCAGAAAAGGGTCAACAATAACATTTTTTTTAAAAATGGCATGTTTCCTTTAAAACTTGCACTCCCCTTTCCTCACCCCTAAATCTCCTTTCAGTTCCTGATTTTTGCAATACATTTTTTTGGATTTAAATATCTGAAATCTAGCCAAACTGTGTTATGAACTTTATTTCACCATGGTATGGAATAATGTTTTAAACAATGTATTACTGCACACTGTTTTAGAGAGAATTTGCTGACTTCCATTGAAAGCACTGTACTGCATGCTAAAGAAAACAGCACTGGCTCGTTCTTTCACAAAAGAAAATCCAAAAGTATTATGTTGAGTGCAATTGACGCAAGCAAACAATCCACCTTTTCTTCTGTTAATAAATGTTTCTGTGGCACTCTATGTTCCTGCCTTTCCACACCCAGCCCCATGGCTCTTTGTCAGGCTGTTTAACTTGCCCAAACAAGACAGAAATTTAGAAACATGATCCGCCCATTCCCGCATAGTGAAACCAAGCAACCACTTCAGTATGGAAATGAGGTGGATGAGGAGACAAAGCCAATAAACTGCGAGCAATTTACAAAGGCATTAACCAATTGAGTCACATAAATAACTACAGTTTAGTCAGTCACAGGGACAGAAAACCTGAGTGCAGCTCACCAGAAAGCCTTCTCACCACTAAAAGTCAATTATAGAGTCGAAACAAAAACAAAACATCAGTCATTTCTTCCTTAAGCATTGCTGGACATCAGGTTTGAGTGATGCCAATTGCATGGGTTCAATTCTCACACCAGCTGAGGTTACCATAAAGCACTTTCCTTCTCGTCACTGGAGGGGGTGGTGACCCTTGGATTAAACCACCACTCTCTAATAAAGAGCAGCTCTATGGTCTGGTAAGACTGTCCGACTTTACTTTTTATGTTCCAAATATAAACACACAATAAAAGAGTTTGATAATGCAGTCGATTCCATACAAGTTTACCAACAATCAGCACAGAAGATAAACACACTCCAGAGAAAAGTCTCTTATTTGGTTATTTTCAGGAGTTTACATGCAATCGAACTGAATAACCAATCATCTCTGAACATTGAAGTGACACTTATGAAACTGATCAGTAACATAAAATGAAAACAAATGTAATACTTCACGAAAGTCTTCATAGAAATCACATATTCTGATAAATATTTTCTTAACCCAAACTTTGGTTTCACCTCCAATTCTCAGAGATCAAATCTCACTTGAAATACCTACCAAAAGTGCACATTGTACAAAACTGGCCTAATTTCCCATCAGTAACAATTAGACTTGAGATATTTTGTGGAATTATAAGCACGATTCTATGCTTCATATAACTCCTTATGTCATATGACTTATACAGATTTATGAAAGTCCATTATGGTCCGGGAATCTCTTATCCAAACTAACAATGTTTTTTCAACAAGTTCAATAACATTTACAGGAAGGCAAAACAATAGAAATACTGTTTTGCAAAGAAGAAACAACCCATTTAACAAAGGAATTTATGCTGAGATAAATTAACATGCCATTGAAGATGCCAATTCTAACTCTTGCCAAATTCAGTCAATAATCCAGGGAAAGATAAGTTTCTTTTATTACCCATTGCTTAAACCTTTAACTCCTAAATCCTAACTGCAAATACTGTAAATCAGAAACAAAAGTAGAAATTTCTGGAAAAGCTCAGCATTTCTCTGTAAAGAGAAATCAGAGTTAGCATTTCAAGTCCAATGACCATTTCTCAGAACTGATGGTAGATAGGAAAATGTTGTTTTATACACAGAAGGTAGGGTGGGGAAAGAGGGTAAGGAGTAAATGGCAGGTGGGGAATAGAGCCCAAGGAGAGAGAAGAACAGTTGGACAAAGAATTGAATAACAATCTGGTTGGGAGGGTGAATAGCTGTTAATGGAGATCGTTAGAAGCTAACAATAGTTCGTGTGTAATGGCAGACTGTGATAACAAGGACTGGTGTGTGGGATTGGGCCCTTGGATACTGAAGAGAGGGGAGGTAAATGGGCAAGTGTTACACCTTTGGCAGTTGCAGGGGAAGGTGCAAGGGTGGTAGGCTTGTTAGGAGTGAAGGAAGAGTGGACCAGGGTGTCCCAAATGGAATGGTCACAACACAACATCATCATCTTCACCACTGTGCCCATTTCTTTAGACAAAAGTTCTCTCCCCATTCCCTGGACCCCTTTACCCAGCTCTAATACTCTCCTTTCATGTGGACCCCTCACTCTCAACACCCTCCTTCCCACAGCTCCATTTACCACCTCCCTCCTCCATATCCAAGGGCCCAAACATAACCTTCCAGGTGAAGCAGCACTTTACCTTCACTTCACACAATCTAGTCTACTGCATTTGCTGCTCCAGACGTGGTCCCCTCCACACTGGGGAAACGAAGCATCGAACAGGTGACTGCTTGGCAAAACACCTACGTTCCACCTGCAAAAATGACCCTGATCTACCAGGAGTTGCCTGCCACTTCAACACACGACCGTGTTCCCTGGCCAATATCTCTGTCTCAGCCTTGCTGCAGTGTTCTAACAAAGCTCAGCGCAAGCTGGAAGAGCAACACCTCATTTTCCGCTTGGGGACCATGTAGCCCTCTAGACTCAAAATCAAGTTCAATAATTTTAGAGCCTAAATTCTCCCATGTCCTAGCCCCCACCCCATACACCAGGCCTTGTTATCACAGTCTGCCATAACACACCAACTATTGTTAGCTATTTACTCATTCACTCCATTTACTCTATTCACCCCCACCCCAGCCAGATCGTTACCCACTCTTTTGTCTGTCCTTCTTTTTCTTTGGGCCCTATCCCCATCTATTGTTTATTCCACACCCTACCTTCTGTATAAAAAACATTTTTTCTAGCTATCATCAGTTCTCAGGAAGGGTCGCGGGACACGAAATGATAACTCTGATTTCTCTTCACAGATGCTGCCCGATCTGAAGAGCTTTTCCAACAACTTCAGGTTTTGGTTCGCTCCTAATCCTAATTTCTCCATTCCCACCATCAGCTAGAGGAACTCATGAACATCTTTGTCACTTGGATAAAGGTCATTAGTTCAGCTACCTTTTACTGCTTCCCCTTTTCCCTTGCCCACCAATGAGGGTAGAGGGGGTTTTCAGTGGTAGTGGAGGTCATGAAGCAGACAGCTGAGGGGCAGAACTACACGCAGAGAAAATATTCTACTCTCAATAAATGCAGACTTGCAAAAAAATTCACAAAGCTGTCAACTACATACTGTGCTGCCACAGATATGCACACTTGCTCAGTTTGATGTACTGAGATCGACAGCTGTGACTGATCAAGGGAAGATCTAGATTTGCTAAATTTTCTTAAATTGTTAATATATTTTTGCAATCCCCAGAAACTGCCACCAACCACCTTTGGAAGATATTGGTTTCTTTCTGTGGATGGTTGAAGAAAATTATAACTAAGTGCAAACAAACACTGAAATGAATATATTTATGATGAAGTTATACAACCGAACGCAAGATAAAATGACGTTCTAAATCAATGCAGACTTTTTCCATTAGTCACTTAAGTAAAAACAGCCAGCTGTAGAGAAGAATATTAGGCAGCTTTACATGTGGTATCCTGTCAGCCATCCCTTCCCACCCAAAAATCTCTGGGGAGTGATCTTGAGCCAACTCCCTCAGACAATACCCTCCCTTATCGGAGCAGACTGCTGTCTGGTTTCCTGTCTCAAACCCATACTTCTGCTTGGGACAAGAACAACTCCATACCAGAGGGCTAACATTTCGACAATAGAAGATCAGGTTGTATATAATGTGTGCTTCTGTTTGACTACAATTATGGTAGGAGGCTGCAGATTCTAACATTTTCATCAATAAATTATTAAATCATAGCACAAATAAAACCTGGTCAACAATATTTTGCACAAGTCTTTTTTGCTGCGTATATTCTTTTGCCAAAATAATTTTCTCTCAATTCTGATGGACTATATGATTTTCAAATCAGCATGCTGACCTCTTTTGTAATATTCAGTTCAAATCAAGTTAAAATGATTGAATGAAATTTGATAATTTAAATATTACATAATTGCCTGATTAAAAACCAAAACATTGATCTTTTGAACTACCAGTGACACTTGTTGCTAACCTATTAACTATTTCAAGATGTTTTCTATCACAATAGCAGAAATAAAGTATTTTTTTTGTTAATTCGTTGCCTGATGTACACAACCCCATTGGTTAATAAGAGACATATCCTAATCTTATTGAAATAACGTGTGTGAAGTTGTGGGAGAGACACAGGTTGCAAATGCAAGCTATTGTTGAGATTCCAGGTTATCCATAGTGTTGGTGGTGATTAAACATAAAACACTGAAATATTCAGTAATCACACCATCGTCTAAAAAAAAAGAAAAAATTAAAAGAGTAATATTGCAGGGAGGGACACTTCATCAGATCTTAAGAATTACCAACGATTGTGGTCGGCGAAAGTGAGATTTGCAGATGCTGGAGATTAGAGTCAAGATTAGAGTGGTGATAGAAAAGCATAGCAGGTCAGGTAGCATCTGAGGAACAGGAAAACTGACATTTCGGGCAAAAGCCCTCCATCAGGTTTGAGGCCTCATTCCTGATGAAGGGCTTTTGCCTGAAACGTCGATTTTCCTGCTCCTCGGATGCTGCCTGACTTGCTGTGCTTTTTCCAACACCACTCTAATCATCGATTGTGGTATACGAGGTAATCTTTGAAGGTTCATAAAAATCTAAAACAAAAGGGACTTGACTTGTACATTTGGTTATATCCTGATGTGGGTACAGGTGATTGTCATTTTGAAATGTTAAAATAAAAACTATAACCAAGGTAACTCAACACAAACCTATGTGGCATGTTTATTTGAATGAATTCATTTGACAAGCGTTCCATTATCCACACTGGAAGCATTTTAAATTCCATCCATTTCATTATCTTTGATAACAAATACAGTTCAGCAACTTCATTTGAATCATCTTGGCTGTGGCATCATCTGGATCAGATGTAGTGCCTTCAGTTTCAGAAACATCCTCCCCAGCAAAACATCTTCCATTTCACTGAATTTAGTGCTCCACATTTTGGAATTATCCTTTGATTTGCTGATTAAAACCAACACAAAATATCAAATGGGGCAGCATGCTTATTTTCATACTTAGTAAAAATATTTTCTCTGTCAATCATCCACTTGGTGCGAACGTGATCTTTGAATGGCTTGTGGAGTCATACATTCAAAGATTGAACTATGGACATAAGAGGAGAAAGTGAGGTCTGCAGATGCTGGAGATCAGAACTGAAAATGTGTTGCTGAAAAAGTGCAGCAGGTCAGGCAGCATCCAGGGATAAGGAGATTCGACGTTTCGGGCAAAAGCCCTTCTTCAGGAATGGACAGAAGACCCATGGTATAAATGCAATTTAGGTGTTTTTCCTTTACAGGCATCTCTTTGACAACACCTAAACCTGTTCCATACTGTGTCCTTTGCACAGGCTACTGCAAAGCCTATTCCACCCATTATTGATTTACAACTTCATTCGATTTTCATCCATCCAAACTGTCATCATGGATATGCAGAAAAACCCATGCATGGGACTTGATTTTTGGCCCGGTTTCATCTTTGTAAATTAGCATAGATTTTAATTACATTTTATTGGTGATGAATCAGGTCTTCTCATATCCTGTTGTTTTCACTGGAACAGCCTTTGAATCTTCCCACTCCACGATTCAGTTGCTGGGCACATCCAGATTCACAGGCATATCATTCATGTTGCCATGATGTAATATAATGGTGTTACTTGTATTTTTGACTGATAATTGCTGAAGAAACTGAATTGTGGCAGAGGTTTTTATGGTAGACTCTGAGCACTCTTGGTCTCCTGCTGAAACACTAGGCATTTTGTTCCTTAAAGCAGCTGCACAAAGTAACTGTTGCTCTGACAGCTTCACTGGATTCTGTTTGATTTAGCTCATTTAAATGTGTATACATGCATTGTTTTTTTCTTGGTGATGATGTTACCATTCTGATGGTTCGAGGACCCAGACTGATAACATGCTTCTCAAGATCAAGCCAGTGGCTCATCCCTGTCTCATGCATATTTGATTCCAGGTAGTGTCATCAGGGAGAATTGTATCTAATTTCAATCTTGCAGCAGTTTTTCACCAACATGGAATTCCGTCATTACCACAGTTACTTGGATGAGTTAGTGAGTGTTACAACTTTCAATTTGAAACCAGCTTCATACTTTATTCTTTTTACTAGAGGACTCGTTTCTGTGCATCATTTGCTATGTATAGTTTGCTCCATCTGGACCATTCTTAAGTTCCTGTGCATTTTCTTGGTAACATGATTCTCACCATCTGCTTGAGCCCATGTAATGACTTACATGATGGATGAAACATACATTTCTGGGGTGAAAAATTGAGATGATTTCTAATGCAAACTTAGCACGTCTCAGCAGAAGAGAACAGTCAACTGAATACAGTGTAATCAAGATTTTGGCATCATCCCCATGATCCAGGATTAAATTCAGGCAAAGATTTTGAACTTGAAACCTGTCTTCCCAATTTTTATTTGGAAATACTATCCTTGTTGTACATTCCATGTGTCAAGCATTTTATTCCTTTGATGTCAAACATATCGAGAGTGTGGTGCTGGAAAAGCACAGCCGGTCAGGCAGCATCTGAGGAGCAGGAGAATTGACGTTTCAGGCATAAGCCCTTCATCAGGAATGAGGTTTGTGGCAGGGGGTTGAGAGATAAATGGGAGGGATGTGGGGCTGCAGGTTGGGGGTGGTGGGGGTGGTGGTGGTGGTGGGGGGGGGGCTCGGGTGGGTGGGAAGGCAGCTGAGCATGCAATAGGTAGATGAAGGAGGGGAAGAAGGTGATAGGTCGGAGAGGAGAGTGTAGCGGATCGATGGGAAAGACGATGGACAGGTTGAGAGGGTGGTGTCGAGTGGAGGCTTGGGACTGGAATACGGTGAGAGTAGGAGAAATTAAGAAACTGGTGAAATCTGCATTCATTCCATGTGGCTACAGGGTCCCAAGGTGGAAGAGGAGGTATTCTTTCTCCAGGCCTCAGGTGGTTAGGGTTTGGCGATGGAGGTGGCCCAGGATCTGCAGTCCTTGGTGGAGTGGGAGTGGGAGTTCAAGTGTTCAGTCACAGGGTGATGGGGTTGATTGGTATGGGTGTTCCAGAGATGGTCTCTGAAATGATCTGCAAGTTGGCGTCCTTTCTCCTCGATGTAGAGGAGACCACATTGGGTACAACGGATACAGTCAATAATGTGTGTGGAAGTACAGGTAAATTTCTGTCAGATGTAGAAAGATTCTTTGGGTCTTGGATGGAGGTGAGGAGGGAGGTGTGGGAATGCATCTAACTAGGGAGTTCGCAGAGGGAACAGTCTTTCTGAAACGCTGATAGGGATGAGGAGGGAAATGCATCCCTAGTGGTGGGTCTGTTTGTAGGTGGCGGAGGATGATGAGATGTATGGGGAGGTTGGTGTGGTAGAAGTTGAGGACCAGGCAGGTTCTGTCCTTGTTGTGATTGGGAGGTGCGGGAAGTGGAGGGGATGCGCTCGAGGGCATCGTCGACTACGTGGAAGGGAGAAATTGCGGTCTTTGAAGAAGTAGGCCATCTGAGATTTTCTATGGTGGAACTGGTCATCCTGGGAACAGATGCAGCAGAGGCAGAGGAATTGGGAATAAGGGATGGGGTTTTAACAGGAGGCAGTGTGGGAGGTGACGTAGCTGTGGGAGTAGATGGGTTTAGTGAATGCCCGTGATTAGTCAGTCGCCGGAGATGGAGATAAAGAGGTCAAGGAAGGGGAGGGAGTCTTCCAAGATGGTCCAGGTCGGGGTGAAAAGGTGTTAGTGAAGTTGATGAACCATTCAACCTCTTCGTGGGAGCACGAGGTAGCACCAATACAGTCATCGATGTAGCGGAGGACAAATTGGGGGATGGTGCCAGTGTAACTTTGGTAGATGGATTGTTCCAGGTACCTAACAAAGAGGCAGTATAGCTGGGGTCCATGCGAGTGCCCATGGCTATCCCTTTGTTTTGGAGAAGTGAGACAATTGGAAGGAGAGGTTGTTGAGGGGGAGGACCAGTTCAGCCAGGCTGATGAGGGTATCAGTTGAATGGCATTGGTTGGAAAGGCACGAGAGAAAGTAAGATGGCTTGGAGGCTTTCATCATGTCAGATCGAGGTGTACAGGGACTGGATGTCCACGGTGAAGATAAGATGTATGGGGCCAGGGAAACGAAAGTTTTGGAGAAGGTGAAGGGTGTGGGTGGTGTCCTGAACATAGGTGAGGAGTTCCTGGAGTAAGGGGGACAGGACATTGTCAAGGTATGCAGAGATGAGTTCAATGGGACAGGAGCAGGCTGAGACAGAGGGTCAGCCAAGGTAGTCAGCTTTGTGAATCTTCAGTAGGAGGTAGAATCAGGCGGTGAGGAGTTCCTGGACGATGAGGTTGGAGGCTGTGGGTGGGATATCCTCAGAGGTGATGAGGTTGTGGATGGTCTGGGAGATGATTGTTTGATGAGGGGAGGTGGGGTCGTGGTCAAAGGGACAGTTGGAGGAGGTGTCTGCGAGTTGGCGTCTGGCTTCAGCAGTGTAGAGGCTGATGCACCAAACTACCACTGTGCCCCCATTTTCTGCTGATTTGATGGAGAGGTTGGGGTTGGAGCGGAGGGAGTGGAGGGCTGCACGTTGTGAGGCTGGAAGGTTGGAGTGGGTGAGGGGGTGTGGACAGGTTGAGGTGGTTTCTAGCATCTGCAGTCCCTACTTTCTCCTGCCAGAAATATATGCCTTAGAACAGCAATCACACTTAGTTCCAACACGCTGATATTTCCAACTGGATCAGAAAAATCAAAGAGCCTACATTCTAGGTGACATCATCATGTCATTGTCATAGCAAAAGAAATAAGAGATAGATGAGGGTATTGGGTCAGCTTATTTGTTAGACTGAAGGCACGTCAATGCCACAACCTGATTAAAGTACAACCTTGTCCATGAGAAAGTAAGGCAAGTTGGATGTTATGCCAAATTGAGGGTACTTTTATACTACAACTTTTCCATTGCTGAAAACAGACAAATTGAGTTGGAGCTTTGGTTCTGCACTCACCAACACTAGCACTATTTACAAGAGGTATCAATTCAACACAGTTATATTGTAGGAGAAGGGTATATGGATTGATTGGAAATTGAACTCTGGGTGATCGAGGTATTGTGTATTTTGTAAATTATTAATATATGTAGCTTCCAGTACATGAGAGTGCACCACACTAGAAGCCAGACTGACAATCCTAAATTGAATCCTGAAATACTCTGATAACCAATGTGTGATTGCCAGTCAGCTTTACAGAATGGCACTTTCATGTACTGGAAGTTAAATATTCATACACAGGGCCCTTTTATTTGCAGACAAAAGAACATGTACATGTACTTCACCTATTTCACCCAAACAAAATAGATGGCAGTGACGAGCTGGTTCATTTCCCAGGGCAATCCCTGACCAATCAGGGTCAATTTTAAAATTTGAACAAACTTTGGCAGTTAGCAATCACTCATCATTCTCCATGACCATGCCCCTACAAATCAGAATCCATTTGTCAACCAATGAGCATTCTCCTCTTGCAGTATAAATATTGGTTTTCCTGTTGAAGTTGGTATTCTTATGAAATACTCTGATGAGTGCAGGACAAAAAAAAATTGACAAAATGTGTCTTTTTTCACCAACTCTCAAGCCGTATAATACTGAATGACTACTTGTTGACTTTTGTATTATTAGGAAATTACTTCCAGTTTGAGGTAATGCAGCTATGAAAGAGTAATTCAAGTGTTAGTTCCTGATCTAGTTCTTCCACTCAATCATTTGGACTTGACAGTTTTTGGAACGTAATTGGTGTCAAGTTCACAAAGGGGTCCATCTGAATATCACTGCAAAATGAGAAACCGAAGCCAGGCAGACTGGGAGGCATGTCGAGCCTACATCTGCCATCCAAAACGATTATGGTTAATCGTGGGCTTCACCTTTACATTTCAGCCTGCTCCCATTTCCCATGATTCCCTGAAACACCAAAAATCTGTCACTCCCAATTTTCATTGTATTCAAAAAAGAAGGCTCCAAAAATCTCTGGGGGCAAACTCTAAATATCCACAAGCTTTATCAAGCTCATTCACAAACTTGAACATTTAATGAGATCACCTCTCATTCTTTTTAACTCCAGGGCATAGGGGCGCAGCTTCTCAACATAGGACAACTACTTCACACCAGGGACTAATTTAGAGTATACTCACTGTACTCTCTCCACATATGAGTATATCTTTTTCTTATAGAGACCAAAATTGTACACAGTTAGTATCCATACTAAAGAATTTTAAACAGAGCTCTCTCTTTTGTTTCACAGTGTGGACACACCATCTGTACAGTCATGTGTCTCTGGTGGGAATGAAAATGTATTAATTCTTGTTTACTTTTTTAAAAACTGTTCTGAGCTGCCCAAGTTGAACAGATGGATAGGCATACATTTAGGATGAAGCTTGTGTACTTATAAAGTGTCAAATAGCAATTATACGGAATTAGTATTCAATCAGTTAAACATTTCAGTCAGTAAAGTTTTTTAAAACTGATCAAAGCTACTGTGTGTGATCTCTTGTCTCCTCAAGGCATTCTGCCAACCATAAATAAACTAAAGCTCCACCTATATTAGAGTGGTATTGGTGCCATGAACTCAAGTGGTGTGGTCTCATAGACCCAGAAGCAAATCCCGAATAAATGTGGCAGATTCATTAAGCTCAGCCACTAATAAAGCATTTTTTTCTAAAATATCGGTTTGCTCAAATAAAACCAGTGCCTTCACTCTGTGCTTGTTGCAGGCTACAGAGGATGTGCACTTTGAGAACTGGTTGCAAAATTACCCAAAAAACAAAATGTTAAAGCAGCGATAAAACTAAATAACACAGTCTTCATGAAAGGTAGCTTGGTTGCATGTTACAATAGGTGCAATACAACCGCTCCTGCACAATATACCCTGGGAGGATCAAGGTAATTAAATCAAAGCACTTACCTCGGCTCTTGACTAATATTGTCCCCTTCACAGTCAACAGTTCCTTCCTTGAAAAAAAAACAGGGACTTCTTATAATTTCAATTACAATATTGCAGCCAAATGGCTTTTTAGAAATAAAGTTAGGAAAATCATTTCCCAAACACTTCACACATTACAAACTGACTTACAACAACTGGATACTTCCTTAAGTTGTCTCAACTCCCAGAATACCAGGTGCATTGACTCTCCTGCCAATAAGAAAGTAACTGCACAGCAATACTTTGTCCAGTTTAAAATCAGACTGTTATCTTGTGAGAAGTTTCATCTTTCCTGACCGAAAAGAACAGCAGGCAGATTTGACCATCAGTACAGAATGCATCAATAGATAACGAGTCTGGGGGAAGGAAGGAAGGACTGGGGCTGAGAGGGTGGGACAGGGCAGGGACAGGGCTGCAGCTCCTCTAGTAGAAAACAACCTAAACAGGAAAGAACATTGAAATAGCACTTGGAATGCATGACGCAAACATCAGCCTTGAAACAAAGAGCAGGAAACCGCTCTGGCTGGCTGAGGTGGAGTGAAACCAGGGAGAGGCATTTGCACATTTTAAACAGCCTTATTTACATGGGCAGCTGGGCCAGCTCGGGTCAGGGGGGGTTTGAGGAAATGATCATTGGCTGCTTGCCATTTGTATGCTGACTGACACTGATGAGCGTTCTCTAGTTAGGAGAACAATCCTCTTAGATGCCCAATCCAGATTTAACGTTGTTCTTTGAGTTTGCTGCTGTTTGCACAAATGAACAAGTGACACCTTACGGGAATGCAGATTGTATTACGATAGCAAACCCTGCTTTCCTTGTTCCAGTTCTGTTAAACCCGGTCTATTATTCATGGGAACTGAATTAAACCCTTTATCCCCCCCCCTCAAAAGGTACCATATTGCCTCTGGTGCATGTACAGAGTCCTGATATAAATTTGGGAATGTAGAAAACAAACTGCATGCTTATTAAGATTGACAATGCCTAGGAGGTTCCTTGTATTTACCTCCTCATTTCTCTCAAATGTTAAATATTGCACTTGGGTTATACTTACATAAAATAAAAAAACTTTTCCGAGTGTTTGCAAAATTTTATAACAATACTCCTTCCCTGTCGCTGACAAGTAAATCAAATTCTTAAAGCTAAGTACAAAGATAATTATGTTGTCATTATTAACTTGAACTTTTACATGACCCTTACATCAGGTTCTTTGTCAAGATGGATTAACAATTATTATGGTAGATTGATTCCCTTGTCTATTGTAGGTTTAACGAAGGAAACCCATATCTGGTACAAAGTAATCATTCTTGTCAAATTACTGAGTTGAGCAGTGAAAATCCCAGCTGTTTTTGAGTAACTTTAGGGTTAATATATGATTTTGGACATCCTAAATTTAACATTGCCCCTTAGCAAACCAGTAGCATAAGCAGAACAAAAAGCTTACCTAGACTGCCAGGGAATTATAGGCACTTCCCCCACCAGATACAACTACAGTATATATGAGCGTCTAGCCACCTCCCTGAGCCTGCTGCCAGGCAGCCTGGGCACGCCCTGATGGCTGTTAACACCAGTAAGTAAAATATTTGGCACAAGTATTCTGAAAGCACAGAACACACTGAACCTGTATGAGCTTGGTGTTTCTTTCTTTAAAGTGATAGATCATTTTGAACATTAATGAGTTCAATCTTTTACAAAATATAATGTATATCCCTAAAATGAATACTCTAGGTTTGTTTTTGGATTGACCTGAATGAAGAAATAATCACTGAGTTTATTGCTAACTACTTCTACCTTTCATTGATTTGACCTGCAGAGGGAACCAGTTTACATAGAATGGTTTTCAATCAACTTTGTACTCAAGTACTTTTCAAAAGAATAAGATCCTTCAACAGATTATAAACTGAGGGAAGTGACGGGAAATACAGAACTACTGAAGATGTATTCAAACTTAAAGTTATCAACTGATTAATTAAGCTTTTCCTATTAAAGTAAGGAATTGTTTCAGGTACACAGGAGCAGGAGTAATCCATTCACACCCTTCAAACCAACCGTGACATTCAATAAGATTGTGGCTCATCTTATTGTGGTCTCAATGTCACTTTCCAGGCTGTTCCCCCAGTCTGATGACTCCCTTACCTATGAAAAATCTAGCTCAGCCTTGAATAAATTCAAAGACCACAGCTTTCCAGGGAAGTGAATGCTCATGGCCTCAGAGAAAAGATTCTATTATCTTTATTTTACAAACAAGGCCTCTTATTCTTAAGCTGTGTCCCTTGGTTTTAGTGTCCCCAACAAGTGGAGATGTGCTCCCAGTATATCCCACCTATCAAGTCCCCTCAGGATCTTGTTTCAGTAAAGGCAGATGATAGACACTTGTGGGGTAGAACTGTTCTTTGCCAAGCAATGGCAATGCTCTCCAATGACAGAATCTAGACATTTCTCCATGATGTTCAATGGCACGACCATCACTGAATCCCCCACTATCAACACCCTGGGGGTTATCATTGACCAGAAACTCAACTGGACTCACAATATGAATACAGTGACTACAAAAACAGGCCAGAAGCTAGGAATCCTGTAGACTCTCCAAAGCCTGCCCACAATCTATAAGGAACGAATCAGGAGTGCGATGGAATATTCCCCAGTTGCTTGGATGGGAGGAGGTCCAACAACAGTCAAGAAGCCTGTCCTGGATAGACAGCCTGCTTGATTGGCATTACATCCACAAACAGTCACTCCCTCCACACGATGCTAAGTGTGCACCATCTACATGTTGCACTGCAGAAATTCTCAATGTTTCTTGAGACAGCAACTTCAAAACCCACAACCACTTCAATCTAGAAAGACAAGGGCAGTAGATACATGGAAGCACACCAACCTGAAAATTCCTTTCCAAGCTACTCACCATCCTGACTTGGAAATAAATCACCATTCCTTCACTGTTGCTGGGTCAAAATCCTGGCATTCCCTCCCTAATTAGCTGCAACAGTTCAAGAAGGCAGTTCACTAAAACCTTCTCAAGAGCAATGACTATTGACAATGATGAATGCTGCTCAGTCAGCGACACCCACATCCCATTATTGATTTTTTTAAAATCACCTTCGTTCTAAGTTCCAATGGGTAAAGGCACACGTGTTCAACTCTTCTTCATAAGATAAGCCCTTCATTACAGGAATGTGGCATGAATATTCTCTGAACTATTTCAAACACAATTGCATGTGATTTTTAAATAAGGAGACCAAAGCTGTATACAATTCAGATTTTGTCTCAATACTAAATTTTATAGCTATTGGAAAACTTTCCTACTTTTATATTACATTCCCCTTGTAATAAATGTTCATGATCCATTTTTCTTCCCAATCACTTGTACCTGCATATTAATTTCTGAGGGTAGGTTTCCTGATGAAGGGCTTATGCCCGAAACATTGAATTTCCTATTCCTTGGATGCTGCCTGACCTGCTGTGCTTTAACCAGCTACACATTTTCAACTATTAATTTCTGAGATCCATGTACCAGAATACTAAGATCCCTCGGTATCATTACCTCTGCATTCTCTGTCCATGTAAATACTACAGTGATTCTCTATTCTTTCAGTTGAATTGGACAAGTTCACATTTTCCCACATCTGTCAAATTTCTGCCTATTATTTATGCATTCATCTCCCTTTTGCGACTCTGTTCCTCATCTTACCTCGTTGCCTATCTTTGTGCGATCAGGAAATGTAGCTAGCAGTCCCTTCATCCAAGTCATTGACATAGATTGTTTTGTATGCTTTATTTTAATACAACGCTTTCATTGAGTTTTTAAACTATTTTGTTTCTGCTGTTTCACTGTGATCTTTTGCACACAAGGATTTTGTTATTTATTATTGAGATATGTTTGAAATATTAGTGTTTTAAAGTTATTTCTCAGACATTTTGAGCAATACAGTACAAGAACTGACAATATAGGTTAGTGATTTTGAGACTGTTAACTGAAGATATTTTTATTTTTTGGGTGTGGTCAGGCGTTATGGAAGAAACTGCTTATTTAGACTGTGACAGCAACAATGTGGCCTTGTAAGGTTGTGAGTATTGGCCACGCAGTATCCATGGCTAATGTAGTTAGGTAAACATGACTGGCTCTTAATGCTGTAATTCATCCTATTAAGAAACTAAAGTGTATAAAGAGGACCCTCACCATAATTTTCTCAATACATTCACTTAACTACTATAAGTACACTAATGTCAAACATTTTGTGTCTTCCAGCAGTCAATTATTGGAAGGTTTTAAAACGGTTTCTGTTCAATCACTTTGTTATGGAATTTACTCATAACACTAACTCCTGTGCCCCAATGTTTAACTTACACAGTCAACTGCAATGATAAAGTCCATTTGATTTTACTGGAGGCCAACTATTGGTGATATTCAGAATAGGTCCGATTTTAACTGGGTCAGTGAATTAGTTTGGGGAGACTTCAAATCTCACCAAGAATTTTTACAGGTCAGGAATCTGCAAATCTAGCACCAAGAAACGTATAAATCAGAAACTACATTCAGAGCTGAAGGATGAAGACATTGCTAACATTCATGCTGTCCTCGCTTTCCTCCCAATTATACATGTTGCCTTTGAGCGGATACTGACTTTGATGGCTGAGTAAATTGGGTCTACATTCTCTGGTGTTCAGTAAAATGAAAGGCAATCGCATGAAAATCTTGGAAGATAATGAAGGGGTGTGTGCCAGGGCAGGTAGTAAGATGTTGTTCTCACTGGTTGGGGGAATCTGGAACAAATCTATTCAATATTTCCCAGGAAACTGAGAAAGTCGGGTCAGCCTGAACTGCTGTGCTCTTCCAGCACCACTAATCCAGTCAGATTACCCCTGAAGTGTTGCATCAAATTAATGCCCCACCCCAAGCCAGCATAAAGCTGGAAACAAGGACGGACTCTCAAACACAACTGTGGTATCTGCAATCCAAAACAGATTTTTCTGTGATACTAATGAATGAATAAGGTGGGAGCTCAACCTTATGGAAAAATTGATAATAAACTTAGAAGATAACTGTAGCCTATGCACTAAATCATCCATTACAAGTAATCACCGGCTCAGGTTACTGTGGGGTTTCTCCCCTCTGGGTTTGTGGTCCTCCTTAACTCTGCGAATCTGCACACTCTCGCGTTTTGTGCTTTGCTCAACTGCAATATTAATTTATTGGATGGAGACAAATGGAAGATGGTTTCTTCTCAAAATTTCCACCATGCAGCTGAGGGAAAGGACACCAGCGCGCATTAATTTATTTATTCTTTTGCTGATTGCACTTTCTACTCATGACATGCTATGCTCTATAATATTTGCCAATAATCCAGTCTTCTGGATGTCACGTAAGAAAGCAGTGTTTTTTTTAAAGGCATGAAATATGTAAACATAGACACTCAGAGAAACTTAAGTGTACCTGTACAAGGAACACAAACGTTTGGCATGCAGGTACAGTACGCACTTAAGTGAATGGTATGTTGGCCTTTATGATAAAGGGGATTAGACTACAAGAACAAATAAGCTTTGTTACAATTGTACAGGGCTTTGGGGAGGCCACACCTTGATACTAGCCTTCATACTCATATTAAAACAGAACAAGCGTGTGGTGCAATGAGCAGCATTCTTGCCTCTGAACCCACCACAAGATTTCACGATCTAGTAAAGTGCATTCATAACATGACCAAACAGGTTGAATATGAACCTTCAACTCCACCCCTCCCCTCCCCCCCATCCAATCCTATTCCAACGGCAAGCAGTAAAAGCAGCAAAGATTTCAGATTAGCTGTAAATTATCGAAGGAAGTTATCGCCTATCTCTCTAATGAGATGACACTCTATGGTCTGATAGGACTGTGGCAACTTTATCTTTAATCTAAAGACCATTAAATCATCAGAGTGCTAATGAAGGCCATAACGATAGTTAGTAGTTACAAAGAAAGGTACACGAAAATGATAAACCACATTCAGATTTTTCTCTTAAATAACTAAAATTTTACATTAAAATATAGCCTCGTAATCAACATAATTTCTTTATTTGTGGCCATTCAATATCATTAATGAAATTTCTAAGAAAAGCTAAGCCACACATGTTGGTACCAGTGAAAAGCTACTGGTTCTTCAAATGTTTATCCCAACATTCCATTAGGCACAACAGACTCACCACAAAATAAAAATATTGCATGTAGGAGTGAGATTTTAATGCTCTTTCCTACAACATGACTCAATAAAAATATCTGATTAATGGAGTGACACACTATAGATTCCAGAAACAAATCCTAACTCTTGAAGTTCCTTGACACACTTCAGGGATAGAGCTATTAAGATGTGGTTTGGTAGTTTGACAAGCCTTTACATTTTGAGCAATTACATACTACTATGAAAAATCAGAGTAATCACTGAACACCAAGGCCTGGTCCCACATGGCTTGTAAGTGTTGCTGATCATGGTGGGAGTGAAGGAAATGTGTCCTAAAGGTGATCCCCATTTTCATTTCTGTAGCAGATTTTGAAGTTTTATTTAATGGAACTATTTCTTGCTTTTCACAGTTAGATTAGATTAGATTACTTACAGTGTGGAAACAGGCCCTTCGGCCCAACAAGTCCACACCGACCCGCTGAAGAGCAACTCACTCAAACCCATTCCCCTACATTTAGCCCTTCACGTAACACTACGGACAATTTAGCATGGCCAATTCCACCTAACCTGCACATTTTTTTTGGACTGTGGGAGGAAACTGGAGCACCCGGAGGAAACCCACGCAGACACTGGGAGAATGTGCAAACTGAGGCGGGAATTGAACCCGGGTCTCTGATGCTGTGAGGCAGCAGTGCTAACTACTGTGCCACCGATTCCTTAACCTCATTACTAATGGTGCCTATTATTCAATTCATTAGACTGGATGATCGAATCCTAAGTCATGTGACAAATATGAAATTACAATTGAATTCACTCTTGATGCTGCTGGAATACATTAATTATTTTTAGTGCATCACAAAGATGGCAATTAATAACTAAATTATATCTACTTCTTCACAAAATTTCCTACCCATTTCTTTACTCTGCCAAACACATTGAATCTTTTTGAGCTACAGTTCTGAATATGCCAGTGGTCCTTCTGTAAATTGTCTAACAAAGCATCTTTATTGTGAGAGCCTGAGGCAATAAAGGACTTAGTTTTCAACTTGACATATCTGCCAGAGCAGGCTAAGTGACATTAAAGTTGTAAACTTACAAACGTTTCCTCCTATGTTATTATATAGTCTGTCTCATTCTGCTTGGTACCCCATGTATATGGCTGAATATTGTTGGGGATGTTATGGATTCCCAAATTACAAGGAGGTATGATTTAAACAGGACTGTGTGTTTCAAGGGATATCCGGGAAAATATAATCATGTGCGCGTGTGTGTGAGAGTGAGAGAAAATATACTCATGTGTGAGTGAGTGAGTGAATATAATCATGCGTGTGAGTGAGAGAGAGAGAGAGAGAGAGAGAGAGAGAGAGAGAGAGAGAAATCATGCGTGTGAGAGAGAGATTGTGTGTGTGTGTGTGTGAGAGAGAAAGATCACGTGTGTGCGTGAGAGAGAGAAATCAAGTGTGCGCGAGAGAGAGACAGAGCAATCACGTGTGCGTGAGAGAGAGCGCAATCACGTGTGCGTGAGAGAGAGAGCGCAATCACGTGTGCGTGAGAGAGAGAGCGCAATCACGTGTGCGTGAGAGAGAGAGAGCGCAATCACGTGTGCGTGAGAGAGAGAGAGCGCAATCACGTGTGCGTGAGAGAGAGAGCGCAATCACGTGTGCGTGAGAGAGAGAGCGCAATCACGTGTGCGTGAGAGAGAGAGCGCAATCACGTGTGCGTGAGAGAGAGAGAGCAATCACGTGTGCGAGAGAGAGAGAGCAATCACGTGTGCGAGAGAGTGAGAAATCACTTGTGTTTGAGTGAGAAATCACGTGTGTGTGACAGTGAGAAATCACGTGTGTGTGACAGTGAGAAATCACGTGTGTGTGACAGTGAGAAATCACGTGTGTGTGAGAGAGAAATCATGAGTGTGCGCGCGCGAGAGAGAAATCACGCATGTGTGTGCGCGAGAGAGAGAAATCATGTGAGAGAGAGAGAGAGAGATCATGTGTGTGTGAGAGAGAGAGAAATCACGTGTGTGTGCGAGACAGAGAAATCACGTGTGTGTGAGAGAGAGAGAGAAATCACGTGTGCGTGAGAGAGTGAGAAATCACGTGTGCGTGAGAGTGAGAAATCACGTGCGTGTGTGAGTGAGAAATCACGTGCGTGTGTGAGTGAGAAATCATGTGTGCGCGCGTATGAGAGAGAGAAATCGTGTGGGCGCGCATGAGAGAGAGAGAGACAGAAAAATCGTGTGTGTGTGTGTGTGTGTGTGTGTGTGTGAGAGAGAGAAATCCCGTGTGTGTGAGAGAGAGAGAGAGAAATCCCGTGTGTGAGAGAGAAATCACGTGTGTGAGAGAGAAATCACGTGTGTGAGAGAGAAATCACGTGTGTGAGAGAGAAATCACGTGTGTGAGAGAGAGAGAAATCGTGTGTGTGTGTGTGAGAGAGAAATCGTGTGTGTGTGTGAGAGAGAGAGAGAGAAATCACGTGTGTGTGTGTGAGAGAGAGAGAGAGAAATCACGTGTGTGTGTGAGAGAGAGAGAGAGAAATCACGTGTGTGTGTGTGTGAGAGAGAGAGAGAGAAATCACGTGTGTGTGTGTGTGAGAGAGAGAGAGAGAAATCACGTGTGTGTGTGTGTGAGAGAGAGAGAGAGAAATCACGTGTGTGTGTGTGTGAGAGAGAGAGAGAGAAATCACGTGTGTGTGTGTGTGAGAGAGAGAGAGAGAAATCACGTGTGTGTGTGTGTGAGAGAGAGAGAGAAATCACGTGTGTGTGTGTGAGAGAGAGAGAGAGAAATCACGTGTGTGTGTGTGAGAGAGAGAGAGAGAAATCACGTGTGTGTGTGTGAGAGAGAGAGAGAGAAATCACGTGTGTGTGTGGGAGAGAGAGAGAAATCACGTGTGTGTGGGAGCGAGAGAGAGAGAAATCACGTGTGTGTGAGAGAGAAATCACGTGTGTGAGAGAGAAATCACGTGTGTGTGAGAGAGAAATCACGTGTGTGTGTGAGAGAGAAATCACGTGTGTGTGTGAGAGAGAAATCACGTGTGTGTGTGAGAGAGAAATCACGTGTGTGTGTGAGAGAGAAATCACGTGTGTGTGTGAGAGAGAAATCACGTGTGTGTGTGAGAGAGAAATCACGTGTGTGTGTGAGAGAGAAATCACGTGTGTGTGTGAGAGAGAAATCACGTGTGTGTGTGAGAGAGAAATCACGTGTGTGTGTGAGAGAGAAATCACGTGTGTGTGTGAGAGAGAAATCACGTGTGTGTGTGAGAGAAATCACGTGTGTGTGTGAGAGAAATCACGTGTGTGTGTGAGAGAAATCACGTGTGTGTGAGAGAGAGAGAAATCCCGTGCGTGTGTGAGAGAGTGAGAGAAATCCCGTGCGTGTGTGAGAGAGAGAGAGAAATCCCGTGCGTGTGTGAGAGAGAGAGAGAAATCCCGTGCGTGTGTGAGAGAGAGAGAGAAATCCCGTGCGTGTGTGAGAGAGAGAGAGAAATCCCGTGTGTGTGTGAGAGAGAGAGAGAAATCCCGTGTGTGTGTGAGAGAGAGAGAGAAATCCCGTGTGTGTGTGAGAGAGAGAGAGAAATCCCGTGTGTGAGAGAGAAATCCCGTGTGTGAGAGAGAGAGAAATCGTGTGTATGTGTTAGCGTGAGAGAGAGAAATCCCGTGTGTGTGTGGGAGAGAGAGAGAGAGAAATCCCGTGTGTGTGGGAGAGAGAGAGAGAGAAATCCCGTGTGTGTGAGAGAGAGAGAGAGAGAAATCCCGTGTGTGAGAGAGAGAGAGAGAGAGAAATCCCGTGTGTGAGAGAGAGAGAGAGAGAGAAATCCCGTGTGTGTGAGAGAGAGAGAGAGAAATCCCGTGTGTGTGAGAGAGAGAGAGAGAGAGAAATCCCGTGTGTGTGAGAGAGAGAGAGAGAAATCCCGTGTGTGTGTGTGAGAGAGAGAGAGAGAAATCCCGTGTGTGTGTGTGAGAGAGAGAGAGAGAAATCCCGTGTGTGTGTGTGAGAGAGAGAGAGAGAAATCCCGTGTGTGTGAGAGAGAGAGAGAGAGAAATCCCGTGTGTGTGAGAGAGAGAGAGAGAGAAATCCCGTGTGTGTGAGAGAGAGAGAAATCCCGTGTGTGTGAGAGAGAGAGAGAGAGAAATCCCGTGTGTGAGAGAGAAATCACGTGTGTGAGAGAGAAATCACGTGTGTGAGAGAGAAATCACGTGTGTGAGAGAGAAATCACGTGTGTGAGAGAGAAATCACGTGTGTGAGAGAGAGAGAGAGAGAAATCGTGTGTGTGTGTGTGAGAGAGAGAGAAATCGTGTGTGTGTGTGTGAGAGAGAGAGAGAGAGAAATCGTGTGTATGTGTTAGCGTGAGAGAGAGAAATCACGTGTGTGTGGGAGAGAGAGAGAAATCCCGTGTGTGAGAGAGAGAGAGAGAGAAATCCCGTGTGTGAGAGAGAGAGAGAGAGAAATCACGTGTGTGTGAGAGAGAGAGAAATCACGTGTGTGTGAGAGAAATCACGTGTGTGAGAGAGAAATCGTGTGTGTGTGTGGGAGAGAGAGAGAGAGAGAAATCCCGTGTGTGTGGGAGAGAGAGAGAGAGAAATCCCGTGTGTGTGAGAGAGAGAGAGAGAGAAATCCCGTGTGTGAGAGAGAGAGAGAGAGAAATCCCGTGTGTGAGAGAGAGAGAGAGAGAAATCACGTGTGTGTGAGAGAGAGAGAAATCACGTGTGTGTGAGAGAAATCACGTGTGTGAGAGAGAAATCGTGTGTGTGTGTGGGAGAGAGAGAGAGAGAGAAATCCCGTGTGTGTGGGAGAGAGAGAGAGAGAAATCCCGTGTGTGTGAGAGAGAGAGAGAGAGAAATCCCGTGTGTGAGAGAGAGAGAGAGAGAAATCCCGTGTGTGAGAGAGAGAGAGAGAGAGAAATCCCGTGTGTGTGAGAGAGAGAGAGAGAGAGAAATCCCGTGTGTGTGAGAGAGAGAGAGAGAGAGAAATCCCGTGTGTGTGAGAGAGAGAGAGAAATCCCGTGTGTGTGAGAGAGAGAGAGAGAGAGAAATCCCGTGTGTGTGAGAGAGAGAGAGAGAAATCCCGTGTGTGTGTGAGAGAGAGAGAGAGAAATCCCGTGTGTGTGAGAGAGAGAGAGAGAGAAATCCCGTGTGTGTGAGAGAGAGAGAGAGAGAAATCCCGTGTGTGTGAGAGAGAGAGAGAGAGAAATCCCGTGTGTGTGAGAGAGAGAGAAATCCCGTGTGTGTGAGAGAGAGAGAGAGAGAAATCCCGTGTGTGAGAGAGAAATCCCGTGTGTGAGAGAGAAATCACGTGTGTGAGAGAGAAATCACGTGTGTGAGAGAGAGAGAGAGAGAAATCGTGTGTGTGTGTGAGAGAGAGAGAAATCGTGTGTGTGTGTGTGAGAGAGAGAGAGAGAAATCGTGTGTATGTGTTAGCGTGAGAGAGAGAAATCACGTGTGTGTGGGAGAGAGAGAGAAATCCCGTGTGTGAGAGAGAGAGAGAGAGAAATCCCGTGTGTGAGAGAGAGAGAGAGAGAAATCACGTGTGTGTGAGAGAGAGAGAAATCACGTGTGTGTGAGAGAAATCACGTGTGTGAGAGAGAAATCGTGTGTGTGTGTGAGAGAGAGAGAGAGAAATCACGTGTGTGTGAGAGAGAGAGAGAAATCACGTGTGTGAGAGAGTGAGAGAGAAATCACGTGTGTGAGAGAGAAATCACGTGTGTGAGAGAGAAATCACGTGTGTGAGAGAGAAATCACGTGTGTGAGAGAGAAATCACGTGTGTGTGAGAGAGAGAGAAATCACGTGTGTGAGAGAAATCACGTGTGTGAGAGAGAAATCGTGTGTGTGTGTGAGAGAGAGAGAGAGAAATCACGTGTGTGTGAGAGAGAGAGAGAAATCACGTGTGTGAGAGAGTGAGAGAGAAATCACGTGTGTGAGAGAGAAATCACGTGTGTGAGAGAGAAATCACGTGTGTGAGAGAGAAATCACGTGTGTGAGAGAGAAATCACGTGTGTGTGAGAGAGAGAGAAATCACGTGTGTGTGAGAGAAATCACGTGTGTGAGAGAGAAATCGTGTGTGTGTGTGAGAGAGAGAGAGAGAAATCACGTGTGTGTGAGAGAGAGAGAGAAATCACGTGTGTGAGAGAGTGAGAGAGAAATCACGTGTGTGAGAGAGAAATCACGTGTGTGAGAGAGAAATCACGTGTGTGAGAGAGAAATCACGTGTGTGAGAGAGAAATCACGTGTGTGAGAGAGAAATCACGTGTGTGAGAGAGAAATCACGTGTGTGAGAGAAATCACGTGTGTGAGAGAGAAATCACGTGTGTGTGAGAGAGAAATCACGTGTGTGTGAGAGAGAAATCACGTGTGTGTGAGAGAGAAATCACGTGTGTGTGAGAGAGAAATCACGTGTGTGTGTGGGAGAGAAATCACGTGTGTGTGTGGGAGAGAAATCACGTGTGTGTGTGGGAGAGAAATCACGTGTGTGTGTGGGAGAGAAATCACGTGTGTGTGTGGGAGAGAAATCACGTGTGTGTGTGGGAGAGAAATCACGTGTGTGCGTGGGAGAGAAATCACGTGTGTGTGTGTGGGAGAGAAATCACGTGTGTGTGTGTGGGAGAGAAATCACGTGTGTGTGGGAGAGAAATCACGTGTGTGTGGGAGAGAAATCACGCGTGTGAGAGAGAAATCACGCGTGTGAGAGAGAAATCACGCGTGTGAGAGAGAAATCACGCGTGTGAGAGAGAAATCACGCGTGTGAGAGAGAAATCACGCGTGTGAGAGAGAAATCACGCGTGTGAGAGAGAAATCACGCGTGTGAGAGAGAAATCACGCGTGTGAGAGAGAAATCACGCGTGTGAGAGAGAAATCACGCGTGTGAGAGAGAAATCACGCGTGTGAGAGAGAAATCACGCGTGTGAGAGAGAAATCACGCGTGTGAGGGAGAGAGAGAGAGAAATCACGTGTGTGAGAGAGAGAAATCACGTGTGTGTGGGAGAGAGAGAGAGAAATCACGTGTGTGTGTGAGAGAGAGAAATCACGTGTGTGTGTGAGAGAGAGAAATCACGTGTGCGTGAATGTGAGAAATCATGTGTGTGCGCGAGAGAGAGAGAGAAATCACGTGTGTGTGTGGGAGAGAAATCACGTGTGTGTGTGGGAGAGAAATCACGTGTGTGTGTGGGAGAGAAATCACGTGTGTGCGTGAGAGAAAGAAAGATCACATGTGTGCGTGAGAGAGAGAAATCAAGTGTGCGTGAATGTGAGAAATCATGTGTGTGCGCGAGAGAGAGAGAGAAATCACGTGTGTGTGTGGGAGAGAAATCACGTGTGTGTGTGGGAGAGAAATCACGTGTGTGTGTGGGAGAGAAATCACGTGTGTGTGTGGGAGAGAAATCACGTGTGTGTGTGGGAGAGAAATCACGTGTGTGTGTGGGAGAGAAATCACGTGTGTGTGGGAGAGAAATCACGTGTGTGCGTGAGAGAAAGAAAGATCACGTGTGTGCGTGAATGTGAGAAATCACGTGTGTGCGTGGGAGAGAAATCACGTGTGTGCGTGGGAGAGAAATCACGTGTGTGCGTGGGAGAGAAATCACGTGTGTGCGTGGGAGAGAAATCACGTGTGTGCGTGGGAGAGAAATCACGTGTGTGCGTGGGAGAGAAATCACGTGTGTGCGTGGGAGAGAAATCACGTGTGTGCGTGGGAGAGAAATCACGTGTGTGCGTGGGAGAGAAATCACGTGTGTGCGTGGGAGAGAAATCACGTGTGTGCGTGGGAGAGAAATCACGTGTGTGCGTGGGAGAGAAATCACGTGTGTGCGTGGGAGAGAAATCACGTGTGTGCGTGGGAGAGAAATCACGTGTGTGCGTGGGAGAGAAATCACGTGTGTGCGTGGGAGAGAAATCACGTGTGTGCGTGGGAGAGAAATCACGTGTGTGCGTGGGAGAGAAATCACGTGTGTGCGTGGGAGAGAAATCACGTGTGTGCGTGGGAGAGAAATCACGTGTGTGCGTGGGAGAGAAATCACGTGTGTGCGTGGGAGAGAAATCACGTGTGTGCGTGGGAGAGAAATCACGTGTGTGCGTGGGAGAGAAATCACGTGTGTGCGTGGGAGAGAAATCACGTGTGTGCGTGGGAGAGAAATCACGTGTGTGCGTGGGAGAGAAATCACGTGTGTGCGTGGGAGAGAAATCACGTGTGTGCGTGGGAGAGAAATCACGTGTGTGCGTGGGAGAGAAATCACGTGTGTGCGTGGGAGAGAAATCACGTGTGTGCGTGGGAGAGAAATCACGTGTGTGCGTGGGAGAGAAATCACGTGTGTGCGTGGGAGAGAAATCACGTGTGTGCGTGGGAGAGAAATCACGTGTGTGCGTGGGAGAGAAATCACGTGTGTGCGTGGGAGAGAAATCACGTGTGTGCGTGGGAGAGAAATCACGTGTGTGCGTGGGAGAGAAATCACGTGTGTGCGTGGGAGAGAAATCACGTGTGTGCGTGGGAGAGAAATCACGTGTGTGCGTGGGAGAGAAATCACGTGTGTGCGTGGGAGAGAAATCACGTGTGTGCGTGGGAGAGAAATCACGTGTGTGCGTGGGAGAGAAATCACGTGTGTGCGTGGGAGAGAAATCACGTGTGTGCGTGGGAGAGAAATCACGTGTGTGCGTGGGAGAGAAATCACGTGTGTGCGTGGGAGAGAAATCACGTGTGTGCGTGGGAGAGAAATCACGTGTGTGCGTGGGAGAGAAATCACGTGTGTGCGTGGGAGAGAAATCACGTGTGTGCGTGGGAGAGAAATCACGTGTGTGCGTGGGAGAGAAATCACGTGTGTGCGTGGGAGAGAAATCACGTGTGTGCGTGGGAGAGAAATCACGTGTGTGCGTGGGAGAGAAATCACGTGTGTGCGTGGGAGAGAAATCACGTGTGTGCGTGGGAGAGAAATCACGTGTGTGCGTGAGAGAGAAATCACGTGTGTGCGTGGGAGAGAAATCACGTGTGTGCGTGGGAGAGAAATCACGTGTGTGCGTGAGAGAAATCACGTGTGTGCGTGAGAGAAAGAAAGATCACGTGTGTGCGTGAGAGAGAGAAATCGTGTGCGTGAATGTGAGAAATCATGTGTGTGAGTGAGAGAGAGAGATCACGTGTGTGCGTGAGAGAAAGAAAGATCACTTGTGTGCGTGAGAGAGAGAAATCACGTGTGCGTGAAAGTGAGAAATCATGTGTGTGCGCGAGAGAGAGAGACAGAGAAATCGTGTGTGCGTGAGAGAGCAATCACGTGAGCGTGAGCGAGAGAGAGAGCAATCACGTGAGCGTGAGCGAGAGCAATCACGTGAGCGTGAGCGAGAGAGAGAGCAATCACGTGAGCGTGAGCGAGAGAGAGCAATCACGTGAGCGTGAGCGAGAGCAATCACGTGAGCGTGAGCGAGAGCAATCACGTGAGCGTGAGCGAGAGCGAGAGCAATCACGTGAGCGTGAGCGAGAGCGAGAGCAATCACGTGAGCGTGAGCGAGAGCGAGAGCAATCACGTGAGCGTGAGCGAGAGCGAGAGCAATCACGTGAGCGTGAGCGAGAGCGAGAGCAAGAGCAATCACGTGAGCGTGAGCGAGAGCGAGAGCAATCACGTGAGCGTGAGCGAGAGCGAGAGCAATCACGTGAGCGTGAGCGAGAGCGAGCGCAATCACGTGAGCGTGAGCGAGAGCGAGCGCAATCACGTGAGCGTGAGCGAGAGCGAGCAATCACGTGAGCGTGAGAGAGAGCGAGCAATCACGTGAGCGTGAGAGAGAGAGCGAGCAATCACGTGAGCGAGAGAGAGAGAGCGAGCAATCACGTGAGCGTGAGAGAGAGAGCGAGCAATCACGTGAGCGTGAGAGAGAGAGCGAGCAATCACGTGAGCGTGAGAGAGAGAGCGAGCAATCACGTGAGCGTGAGAGAGAGAGCGAGCAATCACGTGAGCGTGAGAGCGAGAGCGAGCAATCACGTG